>NW_016107552.1:2244135-2257655 GCF_001604975.1 Cebus imitator | reverse complement strand
GGCCTCCCAAAGTGCTGGGATTACAGGTGTGAGCCACCGCGCCCGGCTCCCAAAGCTCTTCTTAATTCAACCTCCTTATTTTAAACATTCTCTCTCTTTCTCTCTCTATTTTTTAAGTCCATCTTAACTTGTAGGAAGTGTGTGGTCCAGGCCAGAGACCACTCTTTTACGGACAGTATTTCATCATGAATAAACAAATAGACCACCTGGTGGGTCTTGACTTCAGCCTTAGATATTCTGTGCAAATTTAGTGAAACAGGTTCACAGGCAAAAGCAATCAGTGTGCAGATACTATAAAAATGTAGGATTAATAAGGATTCATCTTTTTTGTCCTTATGGCTAGTTCTTTTCCAGAGTCAGAAGCTTAGGAGGGGCTAACAATGATTGCTGATAATCTAGCCTCTTATAAGATTGCCTCTTTTGATTCTTCACATTGTGACATTGTGATTAAGGGTGTAACAGTAGTTAGCAGAGCAATGTTGGGTCATGCCTCCTGTCTGCTTCTTTGTCATGTAAACTATCGGTATGGTAAATGCAGATCTTTCTGTTAAGGTGGAAAAAGCATTGAGATTAGCTATTGTAATAGAGTCGGGAGGGAACTGGAAGACAAACTCTAAATGAAGAGAGCTTAACAAAAGGGCTATTTACAAAGGCGTGAGGAAGCTCTAAGGAATAGGTGGTGCAGCACCTAGGGAATGGCAGCAACGGAGAGCAGTAACTCCTGCAAAGTGTGAAGGGAGAAGTAGAGGGTGCAATTGCTGCAATCCAGAAAGAAAGAGAGATAGAGAGGCTGATAGGAGGAGCTCTGGCCCTTGGCTGAGAGTTGGAGGCAGTGGAGAGAAATCCAGAAATTCAGGACAATAAGTACTTCAGCTTCCCTCTCTTCCCTCCTTCCTGTCAACTGTCAGCTACATTCCGTATTGGCTGAGCCCAAGAGAGAGCCATGGGACAGGGAACCCATTGATGGTGTCCATACAGATCAGCCCCCTGACACATAGTGGGTCAGAGAGCAGGAGCATGCAGAAGAGAAAAGAGATGAGAAGATTCCCAGCATGATTAGACATTATGGAGTGAATGGGCCTCTAGTGCTGGGGAAGAGCCCCTTGGAAGAGGGTGAACGTGAATGCCGAGTCCACCCATAGGGCTAGTACTCATGGAGTTGGCCAGGGTAGGTAGTGGACAGGAACTAACACCAGCATGTGCTTTGATTAGTTATTGGGCTGTAAAGACTTTTCTGAGTACTGGGTTCAAGTAAAGACTGGTGTTTAGTCAAAGCAGGTGAGGAAGCACTCAAAATGTAAATGAATGGATGACTGTGTTCCAATGAAACTTTTTCCCTGTATGGAAACATATTCTCTTGTTTTGGGGATTCGGGTATGAACATGTTTAGAGGCCATTATTCTGCCTACCACGAGGTCATTCACAAAAGGTGCTTTTGTTCTATTGCAGAGTCGTTTTCTTTGAAAGGGCAGATAATAAGTATTTAGCCTTTTCACGCCATATGGTTTTTGTTGCACAGCTATTATGGTGCAAAAGCAATCAGAGACAAAAATCTCTATTTATGAAAACAAATGGTAGGCTAGAATTGGACCGTGGCTGCCGTTCACTGACTTCTCTTCTATTGGATTCACCAAGCATTGTCCGAGAACTTCTGGTCTGGCTGAGCTTTGGGGCTGAACTCTGGAGCTAAAGTAGAAATAAGAGTTGTTTTTGGTCCACAAGGGATGTTGGTCACTGCCTGGTGGGAACAGATGCATGCAAATAGAAGACCCCAGGATGACAGGCCCTTGAGGGTGGGAGCCAGGGAGCAGCAGGTGCATCTCTTGGAGGAAACAGCTAGGTCTTCTAAAAGAGGACTTGTCCAGATTACAGCAGAGAACACTGTGAGGCCCCAGCCTGACGATCCAGATTAAAATGCTGTCTTAGGTGTCTGAGGTTTGCGGTTTGACTGTCTGCACCCACCCACTGAATAATCACATGCTGGTTAGGAGCATGAGCTTAACAGGCCCAGGATCAAAAGCTGTGTGACTTAGACAAGTGTGTCAGGTTCCTCATCTCTAGCATGGAGACACATGGGGTAGGTAGATAAGGTTGTGTGTGTAGCATATTTGTTGAATGGAGGGGTGCTCTCTAAAGAATAGCTACTGTCATAATTACTTTTGGAGTTTCCCACAATGCCCTTGGAAGCTGCTCTGCCCTGTGTCTGATTTGCTAGCACTCACAAAGAACATACAGCAAATGCCTTGCTTGTAGCAATAACAATGCGGTTAATAATAGCAGGACTAGTTGTACTAAAACAAGAGCGGTGGTAATGGTTGCTACCACTTAATTAGCACTATCTATTTGCCAGGAACCATGCTGAGATCTTTACAAGGGTCATCTCACTTACTCTGCTCCACAACAGAGCCCCTTTATTTGCCACATTTTAGGAAGGAAGAAAGGAAGCTCAGGGAAGGCAAGTGACTTCCCTGAGATCACACAGGGGGAAAGGTTGGAAGTGGGACACACACCCATGTCTGTCTGAAGTCAATGATCATGTTCCCAAGTCCCTGGCAGCACAAGGATAACAGACTGTTTCTTCCATCTCTTGCTAGTGTCCAGACAGCGGTGGATTGTGGCAGCAGTGGCAGAAAAGAGATGTAAGTTAACCCCAACTAGAACCGAGCAGCTGGCGAGGGTGAGCCCCTGGTCCTCTGTGTCCAGTTTGTGGAGGGAACATCCATGTCCACTTAGAGAATTATCGGTGATGCCTGTGAGACTAATGCCTTCATGGTTATAACATACAGCACTAGAGACATAGTATTAAATTGCCCTAGTTTCTTTTAGACAGATAGAAGCCTATGCCATCTCATGCCACTGTCCTCAAACACCTTCAAAGGCTCCCTATTGCCCTAGAGTAGACTTTTTACACTGACATTTGGACCCTTACTTTGCCCTCTAGCTGTGATTCCTGCTTTCCATATGGCTTATGCTCTGATCTTTATGACCTCTGTACCTATGTGTACATGAATCCTTCCACCAAAAATTTCATTCTTCTGTCCCTGCGTGGCCAAGCCCCAACCTTCCAAGAAGATGTATCTCAAATATCACTACTCGATGTCTTTCCTCGGGCCTTTGCGAAGCAAATCAAGGCTCCCTCTTTGAAAAATAATGATTGGTGCTTTATGGAAGGACAGAGGGTAGATTCTAATAAAACCCCTCCTCTGTGCCTCTATAAAACATTAATAATTTTTAAAAATTGTATGGCTATTTATAGAAATGGAGTGTTGAGGACAGGTTCAATGTTAAGTTCACGTGGACAGCTCCTCTGCCCAAGGTGCTTGGCACACATAGAGTATCCTATAAAAAACACTATACATGTTATAATATATATACAGCACACACACGTAAATCATATTAATATATGAAGATACACACATGCATATTCACGCACACACACATATACATAATACTGAGCGAGTATATCAACTAATGTCGATTCATTGAGGAGATGTGAGGGCCCCCTCTCTTACTTTTATGTCCCCTAATTCTGAAAACAGTGAGGGCTGCTTTCAGCATTAGGGGGCATAAAAGTAAAGTCCCTGTTTATAAAGATGATCCCACTAAGGTAAGGAAGGAGTTAAGACCTTCACACTTGATATATTCCCTGAGCATATCAAATCCAATGCCAAACTTTACTCCCACATTGGAGAGACCTCGACATTTGAATTGAAGTGTGCATCTCCTCAAGGAAAAGTGCCATGATTCATAGCATGGGCATTGGAATAAAAAGGAACAGGGTTTGCATCCCAGTTTCATCATTGACGAACTGAGCAACCTTGGCCAAGAGCCAGACTGGCCTCTCCACGTCTCAGTAATTCCATCTGTGTAACTGTGGCAGCACTGGCTCCTACTTCTCTGGGATGGTGAGTGAAGTTACGCAGGTATATCACTTAGTACAATGCCTGGCTTATGCTATGGGCGAATATCTAATTATTGTTGTTACTGTGGTTGTCATTGTGCTGATAGTGCCCTGCAATCTTATTCTAGGGATAATGTCTCCATCCTCAGCTCCCAGCCAGAGGGCAGTCTGCAGTCCTGGTTGAGCTGTACTCTGTCCCTGGCCACAGATACTATGAGGACTCCCTCTCGACAGTCAGCCACCAGCAGCCACATCCTCAGCCCCAGGTAAGAGCGTCTTCTTGCTGCCTCTGGATGGCCAATAGCTTGAAGAATCTCTGACTTTGCAAGTTGTTGTTCAAGTCTCTCACTTCCTCTGGCATAGGCAAGAATAAGCATGGTCCTGAAAGTCTGAGATATAACTCTGCCAGTCCTGGCTCTGTGACTTTAGGCAGATCCCTTGCCCTCTCTGAAACTCTACTTCCTCATCTGCGAAACATGGAATATAATTTTATTTACCAACCCGAATGGTTGAAACAATGAGGACCTAATGCAGTCCTCTCTGGAGCACGGTTTTCCAGGTCTTTAAATACCACAGGGTGAGCATTTTTAAAAATAGTAATAGTTGTACTAGTTGCCTTCTATTTAAGGCAAGTCGTACTCTTTTCTCCATTTATGGGTAATGACAGGTCCCCCAAAATTTTAATAAACATATTCACTTCCATTTTTTAAAAAAATGGAGAGTCATTATGAAGAAATTGGGCTAGATGATTTATCACCTGGAGATTTTAGCTTTATTTGGATTGTAGCTTTATTTTTAGTCATATAATTTCCTTACCATAGAAAGGGATGAATTCACGTGTGGCCTGATATGGGACCCTCACAAATCTGCAGGGTTGCCAACAATAATTGCCTCCAACAAATGGGCCTTTGGATTCACCCTTAGTTGTACAACTTCAGTCATCCACCTTCCCTCTTGCTTTTCAGTTCCATTTCTCTGAGCTCACTTGGTTTCCCTTTTCAAAGGTGGCCCTCTTGTAATTAAGAGTAAATGGCCATAAATCAGATATTACGGATTAAGAGATGCCTAATTAAGATGAAATGCACACAGTTTCTGTGAACGGAAGGACCAATGTGATAAGACTGAAAAAAAAAATCACAGATTCATGAAGCAAACCCAGACAACCCCGCCTGACTCAAAACCTATTTGCTTTGATACAGGAGTTGTCTTTACAAAAAGAAGGGAGTGGGAGTTTTTGCTAACCTTTTGGGCATATTTGGCAAATGGTAAATGTCTGGTGCATGTCTGCAGATAATCTTAGGCTAAAAGACTCGATGTGAAAATATCAAAGAGAGGTTCCAAGAATGGGGTGGTTCTGGGGAGTTAATTAAAGCAAGATTATCTGATTACTGCTCTTAATTAAAAACAAAGGCCTGTATGGAGAAGGGAATTGTGTCCTCTGTGAACTCCGAACTATGAGGACTTTATTTCTTCTTGAAACTAAATACCTTTGCTTTAGCCTGTCTGCCAGTGGCAGCAGGAAAATGGGAGGCAGCCAGAGAAGAATGTGAATCCTCGTTAACCTAATAACCAAGTTTCATAATTATAATTATATTAGGGTACATGATAAGGATCCTAGCCTGTGAATCACAGCCTCACGTAAGTTGTTTGGCATCTGTTTGAATGGGATGTAGTAGTCGTGGGAGAGCCCACAGACAAAACCTCTGGAACGCCAAACTGGGAAGGAAGGGGTGTTTATTCAGCTGGGAGCTGCAGTGGGTCTGAATGCCCCAAATAGCCAAGCCCCGCTAACAAAGGAAGTCCCTGCCTTTTAAAGACTTACAACTCTAGAAATTACATGTGAAAGTATCTTGATCCATGAAGTAGGCATGGGGTACGTGACTTAGTTGTGGGTGTGATCATGTTTAAGTAAAAACAGTACCTTCTGGAAAGATTTCTCCATACCATGCCTGTGATCTACAGGAGTGCGATTAAAGGTGGTACCCCGTCTGCCTGCCTTTACTTCTCCTGTTGAAATGCAATGTAGAAGTCTAGGGGGGAGGGCTCTGAGAAGCTTAAGAGGATTAAGGGTCTCCTTCCTCAGTATGGTATGGTGGTTTCTGTGCAGGATCTGAAGTCAGAGGGTCTGGATTCCAATTCTTTTTTTTTTCATTTGCTATAAGTGATTAAGATATAATTGATAATTGTCAAATAACAAAAAGTAGGCACTTCTTACATTGTAATAGCCTGTTGAAAAGTTTTAGAATTGTTATTCTATACAGAGATTCATCTTTAATCAGTGTTCTGGCTGCTTTCAAATTCACTGAATTCTCTTAGCACTGAACTAGAAAGCATAATCTATAGGAAAACATATACAATGTATAGTTTTTAGAGTGAACTTTTAAAGAACAACAAGACAAAGCAGTACATGTAACTTTCAATAAACATTTATTAAATCGTTACTATGTATGGACCTGGACATAGATTTAAAAATAATATTACGTTCTTTATTTGCATATCTGCAGCTGTGAGATTTGGGCAAGCTGCTTAACTTCTCTGTTCATGTTTCCTCCTGAGTAAACCATGACGGTTGTCAGGGGTAATGTTATAATGAACAGGTCACTTTTCACTCAGAGCCTGGCCCCTAGAAAGAGCTAAAAAAAAAAAAAATAGCCATTTTTAAATCAGCATTAGTAATTTGATGCCCAGAAGAATCCCAGGAGATAGACTTCACTGTCTATCTTCATGATACAGAAGAGAAATCTGAGACTCAGAGGAGGAGCCACTGATCCATGCACAGATGGTCTTACTGCTCCTGCAGCAGCCCCTCAGGCATCTCCAGCATCCCCCAGAGAACCCCATCCAGTCTCCTTCCTTTTCCCCTTCCAAGTCCTTGATCATGTTCAGCTGCTGTTCGGAGTGAAAGTGCTTGCACCAGGAACACGGAAGGGACAGGAGGCAAGGCAGATACCTACACATCTGTAAGAAGGGATTTCTTGTCTGTCTTCCTCATGTTTACATACCCAGGGCTGGCTCACTGT
Source organism: Cebus imitator (assembly GCF_001604975.1). Classification (NCBI taxonomy): domain Eukaryota; kingdom Metazoa; phylum Chordata; class Mammalia; order Primates; family Cebidae; genus Cebus; species Cebus imitator. The sequence continues at coordinate 2,250,734 of NW_016107552.1, read as the reverse complement.
TGGTGCTCAATAAACGTTTGTTGAATGAATAACTGACCAGAGCGCCAAAGCTGGAGCAGAAATATTAACTGTGTTTGGTCACAGCTTAGCATTGATTGTGGTGCAGAGATGGTTGGTAGTTCACTTAATAGCACAAAGCAGTTAAGTGGAAGAGCCAGAATTTGAATCCAGGTTGGAATCCCTCCAAAACCTCTATTTTATTTGCCACATTACCACAGCTCTCTGACATTCATCCAGGAGGTAGATTACTCACCTGATGTAGTTTACTGGAAAAATCTGACCTCTGTTTATTAATACTAAAACTGCTTAAGGATTATTATTCAACATTCAATGTTCAGCCAAGACCAAGTGCCAGATCCTATGGCACTGAGCCTGAAAATCCTTCCTTTGAATACATTTACAGCTTGAAGACTCAAGACATTCTGAGTTTCAAAGGACCACTAGGATTATCCAGCCCAGCTTGCTCAGTATATAGATGGGAAAAACTGAAGTCTGCAGAAGGAAGTATCTTATCCAAATTTATAGTATGAATTGACCCAGAGTACAGGTGTCTTGACTTCTAGCTCTTTTTAGTTGCACAAGTAATCTGTGAATACTTCCGTTCTTAAAGAACTTACAATGTATCAGAAGGCTAAAATCCCCTTGGCCACCATTGCAATCTTAAGCTCCCTTCTCAGAACGATCCATCATCTTCAGTTTGGTGTATATCCTTCTACATCTCTTTCTAAATGTATATATTGTAAACATATGCGTGTACTTGTAGCAAATATATAGCACAGCATATTTGCGGGATTTTTAAAAACATAAATTATATAATTATGTTATGCTCTTCATAAATTTTTACAACATACCTTTTTACCTCAACAATACACCTTGGAGATCTTTCCTTACCAGTATGCGTAAGTCCATCTCATTCTTTATAATTCCTGCACAAGGTGCCATGCTTTATTTAACTGTAGTGCCCTTATTTCACTTTAAGGTGCTTTCCAGGTATTTGCTATTAACATGTCAAGTTTTGAAAAATATGCATCCTTATAAACACGGGTAAATGATTCTCTGGGTCAAAGGCCATTTGGATTTTCAATTTGAATAGATATGTGTGTCCTTTCTGCTGGGAGGCTGTATAATACTAGAGAACAGGACTCCTCTTTACACCTGCTCCCGTATTACCTGGTGCGTGGGAAGACCCGGTAAATGAGCCTCTTGGATATATCACATTTGACTGAGAAAGAAGGTCACTCTAAAAACAGAAGAGCGGGAGAAAGCAGTCTTCTGCCAACAAAATAAAAGCATCCCCCACATTATTTATAGGGGGATATCAACTCAAGAGAAATACACCTAAAGCGTTATGATTTACAGCCCCAGGAATCGTGCCGCTGCTGCTGATAAATGCAAGAGCTTCTGGAGACGAAGACACTAAATTACCTTTGTGGCCGCAGGGAGGGAGTTTATGCGCTGGGTGGAGGCAGTCATACTTTGTTCAGGAGTTTCTCTTAATGTCTGGCGGCAGGTGGTACCTGGGCTGTCCAGGGGCTGGCATGCTCACGTTGGCCCCGCTGCATGCCTGACCTCTCCTTCCCATCCTCCTTTTACTGCTCTGTGGATGAGAGTTGGGGGGCAGTGAGGCTCTCCCAACTTCTTCTTACCCTTACAACACATTGGGTTTCCCGAGCAGGGTCTGAGCCCCATTTTCTTCTAGATCCTCACCCCAAGCCCAATACACCCCAACCATAGTCATTCACCCTGCCCTGCAAGGTCCACATGCTGATAGGCACAACTTCAGCCAGCTGTAGAGACGGCCAGTGCCTTGTCACTGGGGAGTCGCTGTTCTCATTTCCTGGGCAGTTATTCCAAACCGTTCTGACTTCCCTCTGATCTCTCCCCATCACTCTCAGGAGGCACCTCCACTCCTGTTTCATTCAAAGGAAAATAATAACGGCTTTAACTTCTGCTGTGGTGTATACACATTCATCTCTATCTGCCCCATCTTCCCTGTGGTCTCAGAAGATGAGGTCCAGTGTTGTCCTGTCTGAAGCTAATTGGGATCCAGGTCTTCTTCTTTCTCCCTAAAACACTCTGATTCATCTAGTGTCACTTCTGTCTTCCATGTCCTCAACTTTTCTTATATCAGTTCTTCCCCCAGAGGTTATAAACACCTGAGGTCCTCCCCATCCTAACCATGTCCTCATCCATCACCCTGCTGTCCTATTGAGTTACTGTTTTTCCCTTTGATCTGAGCTTCTCAGATACCACCATTAACAGGTACCGTCTTCACTTACTCCACATTTATGCCTCAATTTCCTCCAGCCCAGAGACTGCCCTGCCACTCCATTGAAACCTTTCCCACTGTGTCAGCAGCTTCCAAAGACACACATCAGGGGACATTCTCTAGTCTTTATATTTTCCTGGACTTTTTCCCAGTGCTGAACATTTCTTGGAACTCTATTTAGTTGACCTTGACAAAAGATTTCTGTTCCTTGGTGCTCCTCAAACTTCTCTTCCCTGCTCTTTGCCTCACGACCTTATCTCCAAATGCCAGGGTTCACAAGGGACTGCCCTCACCTGGCTGTTTCTCCCTCCACCTGACAGCAGACAATTCTCCTCTTGTGATTTTGGCTTTGCAGCTGTCAGCAGGTGACTCTCAAATGCAGACTATCAGCCTTTATGTTCTCCCAAGTTTTACATGCATGTATCTTATCTAATTGTCTGCACTGATCACCAACCAGGTATCTCCCTGATGTTTTAACTCAGCATGTCCAAGAGGAAACTCATCCTGTCCCATCAGCCCTGTGTTATCAGGATCATTGAGTGCTTCTGTCGTTCATAAATCACCCCATGCCGGATCCCTCATTATCTTAGGTTATCATTCCCTCCCCTCATCTCCGTAGTCAAAGAATCCCTAAGTCTTGTTCATTCCTCCCCCTCCACCCAAACAAATACTTAACTCTTTCTGCTTCTCACCATCCCCCACTGCCAACACCTTTAAGTCAACCTACCATAATTTTGCTCCTAGAGTCTGGCAGAGAGCCTTCAATACCAGCCTCCTTCAGCCCATCCTCTATACTTTGGCTAGTAGGAGTCCTCTCAAAGGAAAATCTGGTTTCAGTGGCTCTTCATTGCCTACAGCAGGGGTTGGCAGACTCCTGCCCACAGGCCAAATCTGGCCCTCGCCCTGTTTTGGTAAATAAAGTTTTATTGGACCACAGCTATGCCCATGGGTTTTATAAAAATCATATTGACCATAACTGTGTTTGCAGTACCATGGCAGAATTGATGAGTTGCATCAGAGACCATATAATCCACAAAGCCAAAAATATTTGCCATCTGGCCCTTTGCGGAAAACCTTTGCTGACCTCTGCCTTGCAAGGTAGAAGTCAATTGCCTTAGCCTGGCTTACAAGACCCTTCGTGATATAGGTCCCGCCCACTTTACTGGTCTTATTTCCCTCTTTTTTATCACAATGTGTACCCCAAGTGGCTTATAGTCCTTCTGCACACACTATGCTAGTTCACAATTCTAGTCCTTTGTCTGTGATATTCCCTGTGACGGGAACACCCTTCCAGGGTTTCCCGTCTCCTCTTAATCATCCTTCAGGACTCAGCTCATGCCTTGCCTGCCACAAGGGCCTCCCTGATATCCTGGTGGGTCAGGTGCCCCTCTACTGTTATCTCACAGACCCCAAATCTCCCTCTCTCAGGGCATAGTGTGTATTACGTAGGTATAATCTTGGTAAGGTGTCTGTCTCTTTCAGGAGAGCTGTGAGCTTCTTAAGGACATAACCCTTGTCTCTGTCCTTCTTGAACCTCAGCACCTAGTACAGTGCCTGGCACATAGTAGGTACTCAATAAATACTCATTGAACAGATAAGTGTCCGGTGGATTGAAGTCAGATGGCTTCTCATCAGGGCAATGAAACAGACGATGTTGATATCAAGAACCCAGGATAGATTTGCCAGGCTCCTATCGCAGAACAAGCTATTGGAAACATGAAGCAGGATTGATGAACTATGATGAGGAGAACAGAGGGTCTGGGGTTCAGGCCCCCAGAGTGCAGACTGAGGGCAGAAGCATGTGGTGGGCTCAGAGAGTTCAACAGGGCCTGACCAGCAGGCCTTAGAGTCACACTTCAAGAGAGTAAAGTGTAGATCTGGTTTCTAAGACAACCTCTCCCTTACTAGTTCCTGACTATGAGCAAGTTACAGTCTCTGAGTCTCCACCCTTCCACCATTAAATAGGCTTTAATAATATTCCCTTTGCAGGGCTGAAGAATTAGCAACTTTAACAAATTAGCACCGTAGAGTACCCAGCGGAAGGCCTGCCACCAGAAACTCTGTTCCATCCTCTGTCCTTTGTCCCACACCAGGCCAGGTGATGCCTCTGTGCGGAGGGATGGATGCTGACAGTCAGGACTAGGGAAAGCTATGACCGGGTGCTCCCCATGCCAGAGATTGCAGAAGTGGGCCGAACTCACAGCAGAAAACCATGAGCACAACAGAAAATCTCTTGGCCATGAAAGTGGTGAGCTCAATTTTAAATATGTTAAAGTTTGTGTGTTTGGGGACATCCAAAGAGAATTGACCCGAAGGTTTTAAACTCTGACCTGGAGCCCTAAGGAGATACCAAGACTCCTCCACATCATGTTAGGATTCTTATGAGTGTAGGTGACCTAAAACCTATCAACCTGGCCTGAGTAAGAAGGAACATTTATTGTCTCCTAAAGCTGGGAAACCAGAAAGAAAAATCTAGCTTCAGGCATGGCTCGATCCAGGAATTCAAAAATGATCACGGGGATTTGGTTCCCCACCAACCTCTCTGCTCCGCTGTCTTCTTTGTTGGTTTTTTTTGGGGGCAACAAGATGGCAGCCAACAGCTCCAAACTCATGCCTGCATCATTCTGAGTCCAGCAGTAAAGAGGGTTTCTCTCTTCTTCACAGTTTCACAAAAAATTCCAAGCCCGAGTGAACCTGGACCAGTCAGAATGGACAAGGGGGTTGAAGGAGCCTCTTACCTTTGGCCTAAGTCAGTCTTCTCACCTGGCTGTTGGAAATTCCCACCAAACCATGAGAGCATTGAGGGAGGAAGGGTTCCCCAAAGGACAATGAAGGGCCTTACCTGAAGCAGGAGAATGAAGCTTGGTAGATAAAAACTGTAAGCGTAGCAAATGTTTTCCACCCGGGGGAGGCTGGGAATAGGCAAGAGTATGAAGACAAAGAACAGCGGGGAGGAAGGAAACCTATGAGAGTGTTTGGGGTCCCCATTCGGTGACCTTGGGAAATCCAACTAAAATGATGTATCCTGATCAGAGACTTTATTTATCCCTAAATTTCAATGGCCAATCTATCACCACATAATTAGTGATGCTGTGCTTTGAATTTATTACCAAACCCGGCTTTCTACTGTTGCTATTGGACTTGTACCATATTGCAGTGTGAGCGTGGAGATTATTGTATAAATTATTCTCACTCACATAATCATCGTGATTTTAATTACTGTGTAATCTTTGCTAATTACTGTTGTATGTATCATTTGCTTTGGTGCCGATTTAACACAACTGCTTTTCGTTTGGCTAAAAGATGGCATTACAACTTTTCCTTTTTGCAGGGGAAAATTTGCTTTCTGTAAACATATGCAGCCCCAAACTCTTGGCTTGCAGTTCTTGGCTTAAAAGAAAAGATGTAGACACTACCACCACCCCTGTTTGTTTTAATTTGGGATGAATTAGTAAAAAGATCTAAATTAGACAGTATTGTCTTTAAAACAAAGTTGTGTTACTTTCAAAGAAGGGCAATTACTCTGCTACAGACAGGAAGCCAAGGATGGGTCATATGAGGGCTGCTTAAATGATTAGATAAGACTCATTTGTAATTAGTTCATTAATTATGGATTTGTGAATAAATGGTGCTTAGCTTTAAAAACAGCTCGTTCCGAAAGTGGGTTAAGCATCGGATGCTAATCTTATTTCAATAGTAGGTTTATTTACTGGTTTCTGCATTCTTAGAACTGGGGCTCAGGATAATTTTAATCCATTGTGAATATACCTAATGAATGGGCCTCTCATGAATATGGTTTTCTATCTTCCTAGGACATAAGAAGTCTTTTCAGTTTTATCAGTATTAGGAAGATTAGCGGAAAAGATGTTGAAACTGAATGCACAGAAGTATTCAATGCAAACATACTAACCATGGACCAAAGTCCTGAGCAAGTGAAACCAGGGAAAGTCTGAATGTAGGCCCAGGATTTATCCTTAGCACCATGGTCCCTCTCAGACAGGTTTGTATAGGAAGAAAGGCTATTTCCTGTCTAGAACTCCAGGTCTGTGGACCTTTTAGAAAATTTGAGGTTCACCTAAGGAGCAAGTTTGTAGAAAACCATTTGGATACATCATTGATGGTTCAGAACATTCTTTTTGTTGTTGTTATTGAGACAGAGTCTCGCTCTGTCACCTAGGCTGGAGTGCAATGGTGCGATCTTGACTAACTGCAACCTGCGCCTCCCAGGTTCAAGCGATTTTCCTGCCTCAGCCTCCTGAGTAGCTGGGATTACAGGTGCACACCACCACACCCAGCTGATTTTTTATATCTTTAGTAAAGGCGGGGTTTC
>NW_016107552.1:2215286-2244115 GCF_001604975.1 Cebus imitator | reverse complement strand
CATGTTGGCCAGGCTGGTCTTGAACTTTCAAGTGACCTGCCCGCCTCAGCCTCCCAAAGTGCTGGGATTACAGGCGTGAGAACATTCCTTTAGAATCTGTGATTCTCTGATTAAGCTAAGGTTTTGTTACATAAATTTACTATTGGAATACATATACAGGAAAGTGTGTCATGAGGAAATTTTCAAAAAATTGATCATACCCAATTAATTTGTAATTACTAACAAAATCAAGACCAGACCATTACAATGCCCCGAAAACTTCCATGTGCCCATTCAACCACGACCTCCTCCTTCCTGAAAGATACCCACCATCCTGACTTCTAACACTGTAAATTAGGTATGCCCCTTTTCGACCTGTGTAAATGGACGCATCCAGTGTGTCCTCTTTTGTGTCTGGCCTCTTTCTTTCAATATGTTTTCAAGATTCCTCGACACTGTTGCACGTAGCAGTAATTCATTTATTTTCATTGCTCTATAGCCTATAACAGTGGTTCTAACCCTGAGGCGCTTCTGCACCACCACCCACTTCAACAGGGGACAACTGGCAATGTCTGGAGACATTTTTGGCTGCCTCATGCTACTGGCATCTAATGGGTAGAGTTCAGGGATGTTGCCAAATGTCTTACAATGCACAGGACAGGCCACATAAAATTATCTGGTCCAAAATGGCAATTATACCACCCCTGAGAAACCCTAGTCAATAATATGCCATTGTGTGAACATAGAGTAATAATTAATTTATTCTGTTATTAATAGACAATTAGGTTGTTTATAGTTTTGCATGATTATCAACAGTTATTACTGTGAACAATCTTGTGCATGTCTTTTGTTGCTTCAATATACAGATTGTTGTTGGGCGTGTACTCAGCAGTAGAATTGCTAGGTGTGTTTTCAGCTTTGGTAAATGCCATCAAAACAGTCATTCCAATTTATGTGTAACTATCAGCAGTGAATGAATGTTGCAGTTGGTCTAATTCCTTCACAATACTTGGTTTTGTTATTTTTAAAATTAGCTATTCTAATGGATGTTGACCGTTTTAAATTTGGGTCTTCACTCACATTTCCCTGGTAAAGAAATCTTTTTCTGTGCTTATATCTTCATTTGAATATCCTCTTTAATGAATTGCCTGAGAAAGTCTTTTGTCCATTATTTTTATTCTTCTTTGGTTATCCATCTCTTTTGTATTGATCTGCAGGAGTTCTTTATGTATTCTGAATGCATGCCCTTTATAAGGTATGTGGGTTTTCTCCCACTCAGTGACTCGCCTTTTTCATTGTCTTAATGGTTTATTTTTATAAGCAAAGTTCTTAATTTTAATGTAACCCAATTTATAATGTTTTCCTTTATGGTTGGTGCTTTTTATATACTGTTGAAAACTTATTTGCCTACTTTGAAATTGTAAAATATTTTCTTATTTTTTTGTAGACATTGTATTGATTTACCTTTTATATCTAGATATACAATGCATCATGAATTGAGACTTATTTATGATGTGAGGTAGGGCTCACTCTTTTCCATATAGATATCCAGTTGGCCCAGCACATATATTTTAAAGGAATAATATTGTCCACATTGCACAACAGTATGAATTTGTCATAAATCAAGTGATCTTATGTACATACGTCTGTCTGCAGACTCTATTATATTCCACTTTTCCACATGTCCATCCTTGAACTGATATAGCATCTGGAAGTATAAGTTCTCCATATTAATTCTTCTTTGAGGTCAGCAAATGACCCTCAGGGAAAGTGCCACATCATCCTGTATTCACCTTTTGCATATTTCCCTCTTTCCAGGATTTGACCTTTTCAGTCCTGGCTGCTTTGATGGCTTTCCACTGTCCTTAAATTTGAATTCTACTTTTCTGGCTTTTCCAAGTAGCTCTGATGCAAGCTATTATGTCTGGAAGCTGAGTGCTGAGCTAGACTTTTACTCTCTTTCCTAAATAAACATTTTTTTTCTAATGTTCACTTCCACCGACAGTGTGTAAGCATTCCTTTTTCTCTACAACCTCGCTAGCACCTGGTATTTTTTTACTTTTTTTTTTTTTTTTTTTTGAGATGGAGTCTTACTCTGTCACCCAGGCTGGAATGCAGTGGCACGATCATGGCTCACTGCAACCTCCCACCTCCTGGGTTCAAGTAATTCTCTGCCTTAGCCTCCTAAGTAGATAGGGTTTCACCATCTTGGCCAGGCTGGCTTTGAACTCCTGACCTGGTGATCCACCCATCTCAGCCTCCCAAAGTGCTGGGCGTGAGCCACTGCAACTGGCTGACTTTTTAATAATAGCCATTCTAACTAGTGTTAGTTGGTATCTCATTGTGGTTTTGCTTTGCATTTCTAATGATCGGTGATGTTGAACTTTTTTACATAATGCTTGCTGGTCACATGTATGCCTTCTTTTTACAAGTGTCTGTTCATGTCCTTTGCTCACTTTTTAATGGGGTTGTTTGTTTTTTTCTTGTAAATTTGTTTAAGCTGCTTATGGTTGCTGGATATTAGGCTTTTGTCAGATGCATTGTTTGCAAGTACTTTCTCCCATTCTGCAGGTTGTCTGTTCACTCTGTTGATAGTCTCTTTTGCTGTGCAGAAGCTCTTTAGTTTAATTTGATCCCATTTATCAGCTTTTGCTTTGGTTGTAATTGCTTTTGGCATCTTCTTCATCAAGTCTTTGCCCGTTGCTGTGTCCAGAATGGTATTGCCGGGTTGTTTTCCAGAGGTTTTATTGTTTCGAGTTTTACATTTAAGTCTTTAATCCATCTTGACCATTGTGGAAAACAACCTGGTGATTCCTCAGAGACCAAAAGCAGAAATGCCACTTAACACAGCAATCCCAATACTGAGTATGTAGCTAAAGGAATATACATTATTTTGTTTTTACCATAAAGACCCATGTATGTGTATGCTCATCCCAGCATGATTCCCAATAGCAAAGACATGGAATCAACTTAAATGCCCATCGATAGTAGACTGGATACAGAAAATGTGCTGCATATAGACCATGGAATACTACGCGGTCATAAGAAAGAATGAGATCATATCCTTTGCAGGGACATGAATGGAGCTGGAGGCCATTATCCTTAACAAACTAACAGAGGAACAGAAAACCAAATACCACATGGTCTCACTTATAAGTGGGAGCTAAATGATGGAAGCACATGGACATATAGAGGGAACGACACGCACTGGGGACTGTCGGAGGGTGGAGAGTGGGAAGAGGGAGAGGATCAGAAAAAATAACTAGTGGGTACTCGGCTTAATTCCTGGGTGATGAAATAATGTGTACAAAAAACCCCTGAGACATGAGTTTACCTATATGATGAACCTACACATGTACCCTTGAACTTAAAATGAAAGCTAAATTTTTTTCTTACTTTTTATGCCTAGGGAAACACAAAGTTTCACTCCTGTTTTCTTCCAGTCCTAACTTAGCAAATCTACTACCCCCCTAGAATGTAAGTTCCTTGAAGACAAGCACTTTTCATCTCTATGTTGACAACATCTGGCATCATGACACTCAATAAATGATTTAGGATGGATGTAAGGAAATATGAATGGATGCGTAATTTCCATTCACTTACAACTGCATTTTCATGGGGAACTGAGTGCTTTTATGAATTAGTCTGAGATTTTATGTGACTATTGCCATTTCGACATATTCAGGTGAGGCAACGTCTGCGTGGAAAGTGAAGGCATGCATTAAATTTCCTTAAATATGTTGAATCCCAATTGAGTCTACAAGCCAATTAGATTTTAATTACTCTACAAATCTAGAATTCTGTTCTTCGAAACATTGTGGAAATTGTAGCAGAAGGTAAAAGATTCGAGTTTTAGAACCAGTACTTGCACCATCTCATCAGAGTGCGACTTGGGAAGTTCTATTCTCTTCTCTATTTTTCTAGGTGTAGAGTGAGGGGTTCAAACCAGATGAGGCTCCAAATCAGTCTCAATTTGATATTCTAGAAATTGATCACATTCTGTAGAAATGAAACAAGGCTCTTGGCTTGGTGTTAGAAATATGGAGAACTCATTTTATAGACTGCGTACTGGAAGTGGGTTTTGAATCTTGTTTTTCAGCCAGGAGAAGGGGATGTGTCTGACTGGTGAGCAGGGATACTGGGCTCTGAATTGTCCAGCCCAGGTGAGGCAGCCATTTGCACATTCTTTCCACAATTCCACAATCTCTCATCTTTCTAATCCTCCATTCCTTCATTCTTTCCATTCTACAAGCTTTCTTTGAGGCATTCCTGATGCTGGGGATTCATAGAAAAAAGACATGGGGTAGACCTACTCCAGAAACTAACAGCCTTGCTGGGAGATACAAATAAGTAAACAGACAACTACAGTGCAAAGGGAGACACAGGAGGTTGTGAGAGCCAGGAGATGTCCTAACCCTGGCCAGAGGGCAGAAGGGCATTCAGGGGGAAGCTATAGCTGGGCTGAGCGTTAAAGGATGAGTGAAAATGTTTGTTTATCTGGTTTTTCTTTAAATATAGAATGATGGTGTATCAGAATCACCTGCAGAGTGTCAGTTCCTTCCTCTCTGACTCCCTCCTAATTCTTTCTAATTAGCCTATTTCCTTCCTTCCTTTCCTTCCTTCCTTCCTTCCTCCCTCCCTCCCTTCCTCCCTCCCTCCCTTCCCTCCTTCCTTTCCTCCTTTCCTCCCTCCCTCTCTCTCTCCCTCACTCCCTTTCTTCTCTCTCTCCCTTCCTCTTTTCCTTCCTTCCTTCCTTCCTTCCTTCCTTCCTTCCTTCCTTCCTTCCTTCCTTCCTTCCTTTTCTCTTTTCCTTATTTTTTAGATTTGTTAACAACAGAGGGCACTATCAACTATTAGCTTCTACCTTATTATGATAGTTGCTAGAATTTTCCACATGACTTCATTTCTATCTTTAGCTCCCCCTCAATATCTATGTTTAAACACATTTTCCCTCCCTCCCTCCTTCTCTCCTGACCTCCTTCCTTCCTTCTGTCCTTTCCTCCTTCCTCCCTCCCTCCCTCCCTCCCTCCCTCCCTTCCTTCCTTCCTTCCTTTTTCCCTTCCTCCCCTCCCCTCCCCTCCCTCTCCTTTCCTTTCCTTTCCCATATAAAAACAAGTCGACAACATTGCAGCTCTCTTTAAATAATTTCACATCTTTCTTCTGAGAAGGACGTTTTCTAAGTATTATATCACTATCACACTTAAAAAAATTAACAAATCCATAACATTGTCTAAGATCCCATCTCTCATATTACCCAATTATCCTAAAATTGTCTCGCATCGCTGTGTTTTTATATTATCTTCTTATTTTTTTATTTTTCAAATTTAATTTTTAAAAGCAGGGGGTACATGTGCAGGTGTATTACAAAGATATATTGGGCGATGCTGAGGTTCACAGAATGATTCTATTAAGAAAACTAATTATATTTGATTATGCTTCTTTCGTTTCTTTTAAGAAAATAATGGACTTTTCACTTTTGAGCAGTTTTAGGTTTTCACAAAAAGAACAGAAAGCACAGAGAGCTCACACAGACCCTTCTTCCCTGTTTTGTTTTTATTATTAACATCTTGCGTTGCTCTTCAGTCTCTTTTAAATGAGAATGATCTGCTTATAACCACCCACCTTCAATTTAACTGTTGTTTTTTTTTTTGGTAGAGTTCCAGGGGTGATTCGAACAGGCAACTCTATGCAAAATTCACTGACGTTAGTCCCTGATAGTCAGTAAGACTGTATGGATGAAGTCAAGGCAAATTCTGCTGAGCCACAGAAGGCGTGAAGGCCGGTGTCCACTCAGGGCCACTTGATGGATTGGTTTGTAAAATTGTCAAAGACTCGGCTCTAACCTTAAGCATCAGAGAGAACAGCAAGCAAGCCTTGAGAGTGACCTTGTCTCATAAAATCTGCCTTATTGTAGGGACTGTAGGATATTCACAGTGTCTGTCTCCTAACTCTATTCCCCATGCCAAGAGTGGCCAGGCATGGGACGGATTGCTGCTAATGTCACCTCCTCCTCACTTGCCTGCTCCCTTAGCTAACTCTACCCCAATCCCCAGCATCCTCCTTGCTTTGAACTTCCCTCTCAGCTAGGGATGGGGGAGCTTCCTAAGCCTCAGTTTCCTTGCCTGTGAAATTTAGATATCAGCCCTTGCTTGTCAAGGGTTTTGCAAATTGAATAAGCTAAGAGTCCATAGCAGGAATCTTCTGCTCTTACTTGAAGTGTCTTTCTCGAGCCATCACCACCGCTGAAATTCTACCCCTCTTTCCAAAGCCCGACTCAACACACCTCCTCAGGGAAGGCTGTGCCTGGCCAGGCATGGTGGCTCACACCTTAATCCCAGCACTTTGGGAGGCCGAGGTGGGTGGATCACTTGAGGTCAGGAGTTCGAGGCCAGCCTGGCCAACATGGCAAAACTCCATCTTTACTAAAAATACAAACATTAGCTGGGTGCGGTGGTGGTGGGTGCCTGTAATCCCAGCTACTCAGGAGGCTGAGGCAGGAGAATCATGTGAACCCGGGAGGTGGAGGTTGCAGTGAGCTGAGATCATGCCGTTGCACTCCAGCCAGAGCAACAAGAGTGAAACTCTGTCTCAAAAAAAGAAAGAAAGGCTACGCACCCAGGTGCCAGTACTGACTGCTCTCTCCCTTGCCAAATTCTTGCTGTGTTTGTAGTCTGTGCTTCAGTTTCCCTGGAATTTCTTACACGGTGGACCCTTCTCCATGGGATTTTCCAGACTCCACACCTACAGTCCTCTCCCAAAGACAGGACAGCAGCCCACCTTCTGCCGCTGTGTGCTCAGCAGAACATTGTAGGAAGACAGACAGACCAGGGTGGGAGCCTCAGCTCTGCCCCTCCTCAGCAAGCCCGTTTGCCTCTCTTAGCCTCAGCTTCCTCATGTGTAAAAGAGGAAAATAAAGGGCGGTAGAGTAGAGCGGTTGGGAGGCATGGGCCCGGAGCTGGACTCCTTGGTTGAAATCCATGTTCTCCCACGGATCACATAACAAATTACTGATTCTTTCCGAGCCTCATTTCTGACATGGGAAGATTGCCATATCTGCTTTAGACAACTGTTGTGAGCATAAACTTGAGTAATGTCTACAAAACCTGATGGCATGATACGTGATAACGCTAATGATGTGGCATTTACCTGCGCACCGCAGTGGCTTCGTAAGTGCCTCCCACTCCCTGCATAACAGACAGCCTGGGTGGTGCCATGTCAACTTTCATTACAGACTCTGCCTTGTTATTTTGGACTCAGTTACCAAATCTTCACGCCATCTTCAAAGAACGTCGAGTTTCCCATCGCAGACCTCATCAGTATTAAAGAACATCAATATGTTTTTAATTTCCTCTTTAATTTCAGGGAGTAGATGAAGAATGGGGGGGTGACAGCGTGCTTTTGGGGATGATTCATGGTGTCATTACGTCTGCATCGAGTTTCCTGGTAGCTACAATTGGCCCAGGCTCTGACCACACTCAGATCTGGGAATTATGTTTTGTTTGCTTTGTTCTGCTGTGTGATTAAGTCTAATGACAGTAAATCCAGCATCGCCTTGACCTGGAGCTAACTTTTTTTTGGTTCATTATGTCGCAGTGGATTTTGAAAAATGTATATGTGTAAGTTCAGCTGGTTGAGGTTTCCCTTCAGCCTTCTGCCCAGTGAGTGTGTGATGTAGTGGAAGAAGAATGGGATTCAGATCTGGCCCAGCAAGGTTCACTGAGCAGTGTGGCCTTGAGCAAATGATTGCTCACCAGTGAGCCTCAGTTTCCTCATCTGCAAGGTGGAGTGATGCCTCCAATGTTGATGGGGCGATGCTGCTTAGCTTGATGAGATGCGGAATGTGATACACGCAGATGGAGGTGCCTTCTTCTTTGCTCTTCATCAATTTTCATAGAGCATCTGCTTCTGTGGTCAACACTGGAGATGAAACAATGGGGCCCCATTCGTAAGATACTATGAAAGGGGGAAAGGTATAATCCAAGCAGAGGACACTGTCTCCAACACTAGCTTGTTCTGAGGCTGAACCAACCACTTCAATCTCCCCTTCCCTTCTCCATGCTGTTCACGGTAGACACATACATAGGAATTGTTTACTCTTGAATGTCTGCCCTCAGTTTGGGGACTTCTCTAGCACCAATGAAAGTGGTCACTAAAGAAAAGCAATCAGACAAGTGTTAAGATTTTAAAATTTGTGTTATACCATTAGTAGTACTTGGAGATAAGTCATGTATGAAAGTTTAACTGTAGTGTCTTTTGCCTCACTTGCAGTACTGGGGGTAGCCTCCACTCTTAGATACTGAATGTGCATGTGGCACACATCATCTCTCATTTCTAACAGGACCCTGGGACCTAGGGCAGCGTCATTCCCCCTCTTACACCTGTGCATGTTTAGGCTTCAAAAGATACCTGGAGGCCCAGGTGGTGTTGCTCACGCCTGTAATCCCAACACTTTGGAGGCCGAGGCAGATGGATCACCTGACGTCAGGAGTTCAAGACAAACCTGGCCAACATGGTGAAACGCCGTTTCTATTAAAAATATAAAAATTAGCTGGGCATGGTGGCAGGGGCCTGTAATCCCAGCTGCTCAGGGGGCTGAGACAAGAGAATCACATGAACCTGGGAGTCAGAGGTTGCAGTGAACCAAGATCGCACCACTGGAAAAAAAAAAAAAAAATCTGGGTTGGAATAGACAGAGCCAGAGCTGGGATTTGAACTCAGGTCTCTCTGCTTCTGAAGCGCTTTTGTTTGTTTTGTTGGTTGGTTGTTTTTAAGCCTTGCAGGTTAGAAAGAGTGGAAATTACAGTATTCCTGAGTTTTCATGTCTTAATTTACCTAAAAAACTTCTATGACTTGAAGCAACCCATCCATACTTACAGCATTTTCATATAAATGCCCTTACTCATCAATTCATCAGTCCAATATTTATTGGAACCTACTATGTGGCAAGCACTGGAACATGATTCATAACTTGAACATACATTTTATTGAGCACCTACTGTGAGTCTGAGGGCTGGCAATTCACTCATGTATCCAGCACGTTTATGGAGCGCTTACGATGTACTAGGGCCCTGGTGCTTCCCTCACTTATTCAACACAAATTCATTGAGCACTTACTGTGTGCTAAGACACTGTTCTGGTAGCAGTGAACACAATGGATGAAAATCCTGCCTTCATGGAGTTCTTATCTCCACAGCATTGCAAGGCTAATCTGGTTTCCCCCATTTTTCAGCTAAAGAAACTGAGGCTTTGAGAAGTTAGGCAGTGATCCCAGGTCACATGGCTAGTGAGTGGCAAAACCAGACTTAGTTTCCAGCTGTGTGTGCTTGCAGAGGTTACTCAACCTCTCTGTGCCTGGAGGTCATAATCCCTACCTCTTGGGGTTGCTATGAGGGCAGGATCAGTTTGCTGTCTCCTATATTCCTGGTATCCAGCACAGCACCTGGCACACCGTAGGTATTTAGCCAGTGGTAGCTGTTGTCACCAATGACTCTTTCATCCACTAAGTTATAAAACCAGCCCTGGCGTCTTTGTGGCCGGATGCTCCAGGACTATCCTCTGGCTCTTTCCCATAGCAGGTATACCAGAAGGATATTCCTTTTTGGACAGACTATGGGGCAGGCAGTGGAAGTCCTCAAGGCTTTTCTGGAGCTTTGCCTTGAAGAGTAACCGTGCCCCTGCCTATTCTGTCTCTCAGTGACTCTGAGAGCCTTTTATACATCATCCCTCTCCCTGGCCCAGGCTCCGGGAAGCAGGCATGGTAACATCCTGATTATCTGACATCCCTCCATCATGCTGATGATGGAGAGTTCCATCTGAGTCACACCCACCTGGTCCTGTGACAACAGCTAAGAAGACTCTTTCTGGTCCCAGGATGAAGTCAGGCAGGAGGTGTTTGAAGTGTCCAGCGCTAAGACAGAAATGGAAATGATCATCCAGCCTTGCTCAGCAGAGCTTGGGATCCTTATCTTAAAGCCTACAAAAGGGCATCTGAATTTAGATTAAATTCTTCAGTCTCTACACAGGAAGGAGTGGATGCAAGGAACTTCATACCTTGAGAGGTGGTTTCAGACAGGAAATAGAAAAAGCACTTGCAGAGAGACGTAGGTGGATTTCTGCATGGGAAAGCCAGGAAGAAGCACTTGGCCGTGGGCAGCTTCTTTCTCTCCTTCCTCCTTGCCCTCTCTTCCCCCTCTCTCCTCACTCTGCCCCCACGTCTCCTCTCCAGCCCCCCCAGGAGTCTACACTGCATGGCTTGCATTCCTGTTTTAAGCTCACCAGCTGAGGTTTCAGAGGCACCAGACCATTCCAGAAAGGTGGGACTCAGCCCACCCCAATCTCAAGACATCAGACCCTGTGACAGCCAGGCTGGGCCTGAGTGACTGTGTGGGACATTTCGGCTTCCATGACTTGCAGAAGGCATTGCTGTTCAAGGACCCCAGGGAAGGCGGGTGCAAATCCCCCTGTACCAGCATAGCTGGGAACCTTCCTGGCTTGGGCCCAGCACACCTGTGGCCTCTGTACCTGATCACCAGTCTGTACCTCACAGACTGTGACCGCCAGGCTCCTATTTCTGGGCAGCAGGCTACTTCGCCGTGGATCCCAGCCTATCTTGCCTTTTGGTCAAAGCCAAAGGCGGCAGATCCTTAGTTCCCGACCTGAAAAGCCTCTGCAACGTTCTCCTCTCTCCTTTTTGCCTTTGCCTAAGTCTCCTTCCTTTTTCTGCATCGCCACAGGCCCCTGGGTCTCCTTCCTCTTCCTCTCCACCTCCTCTGCCCATTCTCATTTCAACTTCTCTCCTGTTTACCCTGCCTCCTCTTCTTTCATGCGCTAACCCTTATTCTCTTCTTCCCACATTTCTTTGCGCTTCCTCCACTTTTCTCTTCCTGACTACCTCTTCTTTCTCATCTACCTTGATTGAATTCAATGGCGTTTGCTGGGCATCTACTACGTGCTGGGCTCGGTGCCAACTCCAGAGGTGTGGAAATGAGAGTCAGCAAGACACTGTCAGTTCAGACCTGTAGTCTTTTCTCCTCCTTTCTACACATATGCCTTTTATCCTCCTGTTTTTGGTTCCTCCTCCTCCCCTTCCTCCTCCTCCCCTTCCTCCTCCTCCCCTTCCTCCTCCTGCTCCTCCTCTTCCTCCCTCTTCTCCTCCTCCTGGGACTTCTTCATTTACTCATGCCCTGCCCTGGCGTCTGCAGCCAGCAGTGGCAATGGGAGCTAGGGTGAGCAGGATGGCAGAGTCCCGGGAGATTCGGTGACAGGAGCCCTCAATCTCGCCCCCCTCACATGTCAGGCGATGGATGAGACAGAGCATCCGAGAAACATTCATCACACCCGCCCCCTTTCAGGGCCAGGACAGGATGGAAATGACTTTTGTCAGTTCTTTGGCAGCCCACTGCCCCTGGCAGCTCCAAGCTGTTTATTAATAAAAAGTAAGGAAGAAAAAATTGCAGGCGTGTGAATGCCATCTTGCCGTGTATTCAGGGAGCGATTCCAAAGCAATGATGTTGATAAATACGCCTTCAGGGAATCACAAAGGAGCCTTCCATCTCCTCTTCCAGTCCATGTCCAGCTGTGATGGGAACAGGCAAGAAGTAGGAAAGGAGGCAGCTGTTCTGGGCAAATGCACAGCTTTTTTTTCAGTGCATGGGAACCAAGCTTTCTTCTCATGGTGAGACAGAAGGTCAGCTGCTCCTTCATTCGTCCATGCATCCCTCGTTGAACTTCAATTGAGGCTTTTATTGAGTCTAGTGTGGGGTTGGGGTCTGGGGATTTAGAATTAAATAGTAGTAATAATGATTGGCTTTAATTATTAATGATTAATAACCATTATTGGTTATAAATTATTCATCATGACCAATAACCATTATTTGGGTAATTAGCTGGCAGACACAGTATCAAGGTCCTTTCTTTCACTGTCCCAGCCGCCCCAGGAGGAAGGCACCGGGACCAGGGGTAGGGGAGTGGAAGGAGTGTTCCAGGGAAAGGGAACCACTTGTGCAAAACCCAGAAGCAGGGAGGACTTGGTCTGTCCCAGGAGACCAGCATCCAGGAGGAGGGTGAGCAAGAGGATAGAAATAGCAAGCCTGATCACACAGGAGAAGGACTGAGGGTGACAGTCCGAGAGAGTGGGAGGGGGGGTAGCTCCTCCAATTGCCACTTCGACACCTGGGTCTCCTTACCATCATCAGACCGCAATTTGAACCCTCCTCTACCCATCTGACATGGGGAGTTAGGAGAAAGAGATGCTCACAGCCTTTATGGTCTATGAAGGCCTTTAGCCAGGCCTATTGTTGCCTTGGTGACTTCACACAGGGCCCCAGCCTGGGAGGCTCCTGCCAGACCTGGAGGACATGGGTCTGTGGGTCCACTGAAGCTCTGTCCTCAGGGGCGCTCGGGAAGGCAGGGTCTAGGTGCCTGCCTCCATCTCCTCTGGCGCTGTAACACCACCGCCATAGACTGGGGGGCTTATAGACAACAGAAATGTATTTCTCATAGTTCTAGAGGCCGGGTAATCTGAGATCAAGCTGCTGGCAGGTAGATCTGTTGTCTGATTCATAGACGGCCATCTTCTCATTGCGTCCTCACACAGTGGAAGGGGCGAGGGAGCCCTCTGGGGCCTCTTTTATAAGGGCACTAATCTCATTCACAAGGGCTCCACCCTCGTGACCTAATCACCTCCCTAGATCCCCACCTGCTAATATCATCACATTGAGGATTAGGTGTCAACATTGAGTCTATTTTAATCCCCACCTATTTCCCTGGGAAAGATGCTCCTCTCCTAGCCCAACCCTTCCCTCTCGTGCCTTCCATGACATCACCTCAAGGGACCTCTGGCTTGGCTTCCTTCCCAGATTCAAAACCCCCTTGGGTCATGGGGTCAGTTCTTTTTCTCCTCAACTGTCCGTGTGATCAAGAGTGGAGATGGTGTTATCCCACTGGGTAAGCAAGAAGTCTTCCTCAAAGTCTGATAGCAGAGCCCCAGTCACCCTTTGTACATAGAGGTCGGAATTCCACAGATGTCCTGATTGTTGCAGTTCCGGCAAGAAAGCACTCAGAGACCCCATGATTGGAAACCCGCATCAGCATCGCCCTCAGCATCTATTCAGACCCGAGCCCTCAGTGGCTTTGTCTGCAGTGCTATAACTCTGACATTTGGCAACCTTTTTACTTTTCTAAAAAATAAATTATGGCCGGGCCTGTAATCCCAGCCCTTTGGGAGGCCAAGACGGGCGGATCACGAGATCAAGGGATCGAGACCAACCTGGCCAACATAGTGAAACCCCGTCTCTACCAAAAATACAAAAAGATTAGCCAGGCGTGGTGGCACGTGCCTGTGGTCCCAGCTCCTCAGAAGGCTGAGGCAGAAGAATCACTTGAACCCAGGGGGCAGAGGTTGCAGTGAGCCGAGATTGCGCCACTGCCCTCCAGCCTGGTGACAAAGCAAGACTCCATCTCAAAAATAAAAATAAATAAATTATAACTTTGCTGGTGGGTGGGAAGGGTGTCGTTTGTTTTAGAGAGAGGGCAAATAGATTGTATTTATTAAGGCAGAGGCTGATGGACTCCAGTCTCTCTTCTTTAAGTGATGCCATTTATTTTACAGTCTGTAATTTGGTCCCACTGTGAGGCTCCTGATTTTCAGAGGCAAAGTGTTTTTGGCGCTGCTGCTACAAACTCCCTCTGCATAAAAGCCACGTCTGGTGTAGTCCCAGAATAGAAACCGTCTGTCCTCTTGTGTATAGTCTTGGTTTCAAGTTGATTTCATGTGAATCTTTCCCTTTTGGGGAAACAAGATTTTACCTACCCCCGCACCCCATGAAACAACCAGGGATGCCCTGGGGCATCCCTTGGAGACACGTGTTTGGGTCTTGACTCTCAGATGCCGCACTTGGTGGGACTGTCCTCTGGGCTTAGCCTAAAATAAATAAACCACCCACTGCGTGTCCCCTTCTGGTCTTGAAGAAGCAAACTACTTATTTCACAGTAAGCTCTGGTCCTATCATGTCAGACATGATGCCTCATAAATCTAACTCATCCGTCTTAGCTGCAGTTTTAATCTACTCAGACGTACTTAGCTGGGTTTAATTACAGACAGAAATTGCATTCAGAAAGCAACAAGAAATCATTTACATGGCTTGAATTCGCACATTAAATCATATGGTTCATTTGAGAGTGCGGTAGGGATGGTGTTTCCAAAGAAAAATACTATTAGTGCGTGTGCTTGGGGGCTCTCACGCCGATGGCGCAAACTGTATGAACTGCAGTTTCTACCGACTGCATTTTTCTTCTTGGCACAGGATAAACGAGGAGGCTGGGGATGCTGAGAGGACCCAGCCGGTGTCGACACTGAGCAGAGGCTGGTGCACCGATGTCCGCAGCAAGACCTCGGAAGACAAGCCTGTTTCTCCCCATTTCGCCCGCCGGCAAAAGTACAGTCATCTTGGGGACGGTGAAGGGCTCACCATCCGGAGAAAGTCCACGGAGAGACTGGAAGCTGCATCCTCTCCCCTGGCTTCTCGGAGTGCAAATACATCCCCGCTGTCCAGGGAAAAGCTGCCCAGTCCTTCAGCGGCCCTCTCGGAGTTCGTGGAAGGGCTCCGGAGGAAGAGAGCCCAGAGAGGCCACGGGTCCACGCTGGGCCTGGAGGACTGGCCCACTCTCCCCATTTACCAGACTACTGGGGCTTCCACACTGAGGAGGGGCAGGGCTGGCAGTGACGAGGGAAACCTCTCTCTCAGGGCTGGGACGAAATCACCCCTGGAGATCGAAGGGGCTGCTGGTGGTCTCTTGAGGTCCACCAGCCTCAAATGCATCCCTTCAGATGGCGTTGGGGGCACAACCCTGCTCCCTGAGAAGGCGAAGGCCCGATTCAGTTCCTGTGAGTCCCTCTTAGAATCCAGACCGAGCATGGGGAGAAAACTGGGCTCCCCGACTGCACCCAGGGACACGCTGCTGTCGCCCGTACTGCGTCCTCGGAGGCGGTGTCTGGAGTCCTCTGTGGACGACGCAGCCGGTCCAGACCTCGGAAAGGAGCCGCTTGTTTTCCAGAACCGCCAGTTCGCCCACCTGATGGAGGAACCTCTAGGCAGTGACCCGTTCAGCTGGAAACTCCCAAGCCTCAACTACGAACGCAAGACCAAAGTGGACTTCGACGACTTCCTCCCAGCCATCCGGAAGCCCCAGGCGCCTGCATCCTTGGCTGGAGCAGCCAAAGGTGGGCAAGGCGGTTCGCAGCGTTCAGGCGTCCACTTTGAGCCGGAGGAGGCTGACCGTACCTTTCTCTCAGGGATCAAGACCATTTTGAAAGAGAGCCCAGAGCCCAAGGAGGATCCTGCTCACCTGTCCGACTCGTCCTCGTCCTCCAGCTCCATCGTGTCCTTCAAAAGTGCCGACAGCATCAAAAGTCGACCAGGAATCCCACGACTTGCGGGTGACGGTGATGAGCGAACGTCCCCCGAGCTCAGAGAGCCTGGGACAGGGAGGAAAGACGATGACGTTGCAAGCATAATGAAAAAATATCTCCAGAAGTAGGAACCAGTTCAGGTAAAAGCAACAGGCTGGGGCTGTTCTTGGGGAATGAGTCAAGCCTGCAGCCTTGGAGAGAGCAGGTGCCACTCCTGGCCTGAATGCCACAACAGATTTCTCTAGAGACCAAGATTTTTAGAGGTTTTAGCTGAAGTCACGTGTTGCTGAATGCAAAGCTTTTCAGAAGCCCTCTGCTGGGTACCCCTATTTCCTTATACTTTGAAATGCAGACATATCAGAAAGTAAGAGGTTCCTGTGGGATGATGCTAAAGAAGGTTCCAGATGTGGCCAGGGGCAGTGGCTCATGCCTATAATCCCTGCACTTTGGGAGGCTAAGGCAGGTGGATCACCTGAGGTCAGGAGTTCGAGACCAGACTGGCCAACAGGTGAAACCCCGTCTCTACTAAAAATACAAAAATTAGCCAGATGTCTCGGTGAACCCCTGTAATCCCAGCTACTCAGGAAGCTGAGGAAGGAGAATTGCTTGGAACCCGGGAGGCGGAGATAGCAGTGAGCCAAGGGCGCACCATTGCACTCCAGCCTGGGCAGCAAGAGCAAAACTCTATCTCAGAAAAAAAAAAGGTGGTGCCATATGTTTAAAGTTTCCCTGCCCTACTGTCATTTTCTTAATGTCCTTCCATCTGGGGTTGAAGGAGCTGCCGTAGCATTCTGTCCACATAATGATGGGAGATCCGTGCTGGGATCACAGACATGCAAAGGGCCAAGTTGGAAGAGACCTTCAGAATAGCGGCGTCCACTTGCATTACATCTGGAGAGAAACTGAGGCCTTAGGTTGAGGGGGAGGGAACAAGTACAAAAATCACAGAGCAACAGTGTGGGAGAACTACTCCCCACCCTTCCTCCCCCGCCTAGCACCCATCTTGCCACTTGTCTGGAGTCAGGGTAAGAAGAGGGATTCATTGCTAACCAAGGCTTACATTTATTGAATGGACACATCAGACAGTCACTGAGTACTCTTGATATCCCCAAGTGGTGGCAAATATTATTTATTCCCATTTGCCAGGTTGACAGACTGAGGATCGGAAAGACTGAAGTCACTTGTATAGAATCACCAGGGCAGAGCTAGTTTCCAACTCTAGAATCCCTACATTTATCTATAAAAGTTTTCCCCTGGGGATACATTCCAGGCATCTTCAATGAGTGAAATTAGAGCTGCCTGAGAGCCTACGAGTCTTCATAAATTTCCCAGTCACTGAATCTCAGAGCTCGCTGCAGCTCCTAACCATCTGCAGCTCAGATGGTCAAAGAATTGCACATGGCTCTCAGAGTGCGCCTTGCTGCAACCCTCAGGCCTCCTTGACCCAAATGAACCACACATCCTCTATTTCTTCGAGAGGCATCCTCAGCCCATCAAAAAGCCATTGCCCCTTCCGCAGAGACAGGCTTGGGCTATTTCAGAGCAAACTAATTTGACTTAACATGGCCTTCTCTCTGCTCTCAATTACCGAGTAAAGATCTGATATTCATTTACATTATTATGCTCTCGGGGACACAGAAAGCAGTTTCAAAGGCCAATAAAGGGCACATATCCACGACAGGAGCAGTCCTTAGCAGAAGTCATCACGGAACATCTTGTCTCTGCCATTCCTTTTAAAACTCAAGTCCCCTTCCCTACCCTGAGCAAGGTTCTTCTCCAAGGATGCTAGTTTTTCAGCTATAAGGATGCAGATGCATGGTGGGCTTTAGAGCTAAGCAAGACCCCCAAAGGTCAGTTCTGCCCTACAACTAGCCATGGGACTCTGGGCAAGTGATGCAGTCTCGCCAAGCCCCAGTGTCCTCAGTTGGAAAACAGGGGTAAGAATACCAGCTTCCTAAAGTAACGCTGTGGGTTTCATGAGACTGAAAGATTTCTAGAATAGAGCATAGCATCCCGTGGATGCAGTAAATGCCACGTTACTCTGCACCTGGAATTTCTGGACCTTTGGGAAGCCTGTCCCAACTTTTCCTTCAGTTGTTCTCCTCCTGCTGCCTACATTCTACCATCTCTTTCTGTGGAGTTGCTACGGTAACACCACCTGAGTATACAGAACTCCAGGCCCTCCACCCCATTCATTCCCTCCGTCAAAATGTACCCATCCTCCTGGGCAGGCACAGTGGCTCGTGCTCATAATCCCAGTTCTTTAGGGAGGCTGAGGCAGGAGGATCACTTGAGGCCAGGAGTTTGAGACCAGCCTGGGCAACCTAGTGAGGCCCCACCTGTACAAGAAATAAAAAATAAGAAATTAGTTGGGCTTGGTGGCATGCACATGTAATCCTGGCTACTCAGGAAGCTGAAGCAGGAAGACCACTCGAGCCCAGGAGTTGGAGGGTGCAGTGAGCTATGATTGAAGCACTGCACTCCAGCCTAGGTGACAAAGTGAGACCCTGTCTCCAAGAAAAGAAAAGAAATCCTTACGTGTTCTTCGTCCTGTTCATCAACTCTGATCTATGTTTGCTTCCAGCCTCCTGAGATGCATTCACCCTTGACGACTTCCTGACTCTACAATAACTTGGAGACAGAGAGACTGACCAGGCCTCCCCAGTGGCTCTCTGTCCAGAGCCAGCCAGCACGGGCACCCTCAAGAGGCGAGACGGGCCCACAGAGGCATATCCTGCGGGGGTGCTGGGCTCCCAGTGTGCTTAGCCTGAACAAAATAAAGTGTTGACTCCTGGGCATCTGTGCCTTCTCTCTGGCTGTGCTACCTGGAATTCCAGAGTGCTGATAGAGTGCAGGTAGGGGTAGGACTGTTCCAAACAATAGAACCAACCCAAACCGTGTGTAGTTTGGGGTGTGTGCTGCTGTTTCTCTTCCTACCTGTCTACATGCCATGACCTTCCTCCTCCTCTTCACCTGGCCAGTTTCAGCTCACATGCTTCCTCCTCCAGGAAGTCTTCCCTGATATATCAAACTGAAACAAATGCTCCTCCTCCATGCTCCCTTAATCCCCATACTTGTCTATCATTTTCCTCTGCCAGTTTATTTCTGTATCCTGTGTATGTATGAGTGTGTACAAGCATTCAAGAAACTGATGATGAATGAATGAATGAACCGATGAACAAATAAATGAGCCCACACACCCTGAATGCACGTGACACACTGATATATATGCATCCTACAAATGTGCACCCACATCAACATTCAAGAACCTTGAATTTATTCCCTTTTTACCAAGGCGAAGCTAGCATATGTGTGCCCACATTTAGGTAGCAAATGCTGCCTTTATTTAAATTCCCGCTAGCATAGACTCCATATCCTACCCCAAATTTGTCTCCATCCCTGGGACCCCTCTGGTGTAGCCAATCATAGCTCCCACCCGTGGGAGGGAATTCCCATTTAGATCACTGCTTTGTTAGTTTGCCAGGGCTGCTGTGACAAAGTGCCATAGCTGGAGGGTCAAAGTCCAAATTCATGGTCAGCTGGGTAAACGCCTTCTGAGAGCTGTGAGGGCCTCTCTCCTTAGCTGGTAGATGGATGTCTTCTCCCTATGTCTGTTCATGTCTATATCCAAATTTCCCCTTTCTATATGGAATAGGCCCTAATGACCTTATTTTAACTTGGTTACCCCAGAAAGACCCTACCTTTAAATTAAGTCACTTTATGAAGTACTGAGGGTTAGAACTCCAATATTTTTTGAGTGGGGCTAGGGAAGTGGGCACACAATTCAACCAATAATAACTGGGAAGAGGTCACTCCAAAATGAGGAGCTCTCATCTCTGATCATCCTCACTAGAGACTCTGGGTAGAAGTGGGGCAAGGGAGGAGGATGGGGCAGGAAGGAAATTCACTGGAGTCCCTCTCTGGAGACCTCGCCATCTCTGGAGACCTGCCTGCCTCTCTGATGGAGCAAGGTGGTGGAATAGTGAACCCTGTTGTCTCTGATGCAGACACAGTCCCATTTGGTGAATCCACCATCCACCTCCTGCCATTCACAGGAGGGTCCTGTGTCACTAGGGAGTGCTGGGGCATGTGGGGCAAGCAGCCAGGACCTCTGTGAGGAGTCAGAAGCCCTGTCAAAGAGGGGGCACCACCCAAAAGCTCGCCAACACTTAGGTATGGGGTGGGCATGTGAGAAGACTCAAGCTCTTGCACCAGGCTCTCCCAAAGGTTTCTGCAGTGAGACCCATGGAGTCATGGAGTCTCAGCCAAGTCACTTCCCTCACTGGGCCTCAGTTTTCTCATCTCAGCAATGGGAACAACAGTTACTAGACTCTAATGACACCTGGGAAAGGGAGAGTAGAGCATACTGTATTTGTTTGCTAGAGATGCTGTAACAAAATCCCACAGCCTGGGTGGCCTAACCAACAGAAATTTATTTCCTCGTGATTCTGGAGGGTGGAAGTCTGCAATCAAGGTGTCAGCAGTGGTGGGTTTTCCTAAGGCCTCTGTCCTTGGTTTGTAGATAGTCACTTTCTTGCTGTGTCCTCACGTGGTCTTTCTTCTATGTGGCTGTGCCTCTGGTGTCTCTCTGTGTGTCCAAATGTTCTCTTCTTATAAGAACAGCCGTCATAATGAAACAGGGCCTACACTCATGAGTTCGAGACCAGCCAGGCCAACATGGTGAAACCCTGTCTCTACTAAAAATAAAAAAATATATATATATATATATATATACACAAAAATTAGCTGGGTGTGGTGGTGGGTGCCTGTAATCCCAGCTACTCAGGAGGCCGAGGCAGGAGGATCAACTGAACCCAGGAAGTGGAGGTCGCAATGAGCCGAGATTTCGCCATTGCACACCAGCCTGGGCAACAGGGTCAGACTCCGTCTCAAAAATGAAAAATGAAACAGGGCCTACCCTGATGACCTCATTTTAATCACTCCTTTGTAAGGCCCTATCTGCAAATACTGTCACATTCTAAGGTACTGGGGGGTTAGAACTTCAACACATGAATTTTAGGGGCTCACAATTCATCCCGTAAAACACACAATGCAAAAGGAAGTGGTGATTTAATTTATTATTCCTACGTGATCGGATACATATATCCCAAGCTCGCAGCTTGGTCCCCAAACAGAGGTAATTCTGGAAGTGAGGAACAGATTATCATTGCCAAAGGGAACAAATCCTTTGATGTTTCCTGGGCATTTTAGAGCCTGGAACCTTTGAGTTTCCATGAGCTTCTCTTCATGCGCCAGTAATATTATTTACTCAGCCCATATTTGCTGAGCACTTTCTGAGTTCCTGGCACCGTTCCCCACACCCAGGCTCTGGTGAGCAGGCCGGGTCGCCCTGCCTTTCTACAGGGAATATCTTGGCTGGGGAGACACATAATAAGCAAGAAAATGAATATACTGTCAGGAGCAAGCTGTATGATGAAGAAAAATAAAGATGAAATTATCTCGTGAGTTCCCTGTTAAAAATTTATAATACGTTTATTTTATGAAGTACGTTTTTATAGAAGAGGAAGGCAGTCATTATTCTTCAATGATGTGTGAGTGATGCATCCAAAAAGGTTAATTTCAAGTAATAACAGCAAAGTCTTCCTCATTATGCAGCAGTAAACAGAAATCCTGAAGATGCTCATTAAAAGTCAATTTAACATGCTAGAAGTTGACAACCATCCCATGCTTCTCAATTCCCCCAACCCAGCACAGCCTGGAGCAGAAAGTACTTACTCAACTTCATCCTCTTTCTTTCTTCCTTTTTTTTTTGTTTTTGAGTTGGAGTTTTGCTCTTGTTGCCCAGGCTGGAGTGTAATGTGTGATCTCGGCTCACTGCAACCTCCGCCTCCTGGGTTCAAGCAATTCTCCTGCCTCATCTCCCTAGGTGGGCTTATAGACGCCTATCACCATGCCTGGCTAATTTTTGTATTTTTAGTAGAGATGAGGTTTCACCATGCTGGCCAAGCTTTGAGCCTCTTTCCTACAAGATGACTCTAGAAATTGCACTGTGGGCCCTGATGTCACATAGGGACTGTACTTCCCCCCCCAGCACCCAGGGTAGTAAGCATCATCCAATTCTATGTGACACTACCACTTCTGCTATCTGGGA
Organism: Cebus imitator; assembly: GCF_001604975.1. Classification (NCBI taxonomy): domain Eukaryota; kingdom Metazoa; phylum Chordata; class Mammalia; order Primates; family Cebidae; genus Cebus; species Cebus imitator. Next base: position 2,222,615 of record NW_016107552.1, on the reverse strand, counting down.
TATCAACATGGCCTGGCCCCTGGCCTGGGCTCTGCCACTCATGCCCCAAGTTGGAGATTCTCTCTCTGTGTGACCTCACTGATGTCCCTACTTTCTGGCCTCTCCTTTACTCATCTGTAAAATGGGTCTAAACTAGTACAAGTTTCCCAGCATCCTTTTAAGGAACCAAGAGCTCATGAATCACTTAGCCCATTGATTGGAAGATAGTCAGCTTGCAGTTAATGGTGGCATCATTGTTCTTTGGTCTCAGGAGCACTGCTTGCTCCCTGATGCCCAAGTCTGTGGCTCCAATTGTATGGCTGTGCGTTGCTATGACATCCCTGCTGATTGTAACCAAAACTATTTAAAAGGTGAGGGTGTTGGTGGTCGTGAATCCAGGTAGATTAAATGCTCTCCTGCACATGTTTGCTCTTGCTTTTATATCCTGAGGCCATTTTTAATAGGGTGCCCAGGTCTTAAGAGAACCCTAGACCATAAGGACTAGAAGGAAGCCTCAAGGTAATTTTCCAGGTGGGGAAAGTGCGTCTCAGAGAAGAAAGTGAGTTTTCCAAAGGTACTCAATAGCAGTGCTGAGTTTAGAGCTCAGCATTTATTCACTTAACAAATGCCACCTCGTGTCCTGGGCACTGTTGTAGGCACTGTAGATACGGCTGAGAATGGGATAGGCAAAGGCCCTGGCTTGGTGAAGCTTATGATTTACTGTGGGAGACAGGTAATACACTTGACAATGCATACGTTTCCTACTGCCTGATGTCCAACCAGTAGTCCAGCAGCTACAGATCATTCTCCTGTGCCTGGATGATATTTTGCCAAACACCAGGGATTTGGCCTAGGTCCAGTGACTCATATCACAGACCACAAGTATTGCCAGGGAGGAAAATCTTTCTTATTTTTATTTATTTATTTTTGTGATAAGTCTCGTTCTGTAGCTCACGGCAACCTTCGCCTCCCAGGTTCAAGTGATTCTTCTGCTTCAGCCTCCTGAGTAGGCACACACTACCACACCTGGCTAATTTTTGTATTTTTAGTAGAGGTGGGGTTTCACTATGTTGGCCAAGATGATCTTGATCACTTGACCTCATGATCCTCCTGCCTCAGCCTCCCAAAGTGCTGGGGTTACAGGTGTGAGCCACCACGCCTGGACGGAAAAGCTTTGTTATGGTAACAAACAATTGTCAAAATACTAACTGCAGTAGCAAATAACAAGCCCAAGAGTGTTCAAACCAAAACAGTCAGGGTGCTTTCCACTCTCAGGCCAGTCAGTTAGGTTTGTCCAACCTGCAACAAATGGAAATTCCTTTGGAATTACCCCAAATTGAGAGGAGAGTCTCCTGCTGTCAGGTATTCCTATCTGGATACAGATGTCAAATTTCAAAGTCTGTTCTTCCTAGGCAATCAGGAATGCAGTTGGGGCTGGCAGTGGTGGGGCAGAAGAGAAGGAGACTGAAACCTATCTCTGGCCAAATATGGCTGGGAAGCTGCTGGGAGGGCTTCTGAAATGCTCCTGGTCTGTGGCCACTGAGCCATAAGCAATGCATTCCTGATGAGAGAACCAGAATTTTGTTGGCAAACTCCAGGGGTTCAACGTAGGTCTGGCTGCTCACCACACAGAAAGCCAATCACTGAGACAACAAATGTTTCTCCAGAAGAAAAGCCGTATTGGAGGTGACACATCAGCCTAATTGTCAAATTGTCTCCCTCCCCAGTCAACTAAAGTTGGGGTTTATAAAGCAGGGAAGGAGAACAGAAGGGACAAGGAGGAGGAGTTGGTCAACAGGTAGAAAATGTGTCTCATTGTCTGGGTGCAGTGATCTAGAAAGCCTCATCTCCCTCATACCATCCATCAGGCCCAAAGGTCTGTTTCCTGATAAAGGAACTCAGATAAGCCAACTGTACGTTTCTCAAGCCTCAGAGGCCCTCTCCAGGCCAACACAGACTCAGCCCTGTTCCAAGGCCCCTGGCTCTCTGCAGAGTTCAAGGAGGGGGAGTTAAGTCTCTTCATTCTTTCCCAGTCCCGAAGGTTGCACATGGGAAGCACAGGAGAGGGGAGACTGCTGTTGCTGCTAGAAGAGGCAGGTGTCAAAGGATGTCGGATGCAGCCGTAGAAGGCTCTGGTTGTGATTAATGGCCTGGCTAGCCTCCTGCTGCTGTCTTTAGAAGGTGATGGACAGTTCAGACTGGACTCCCACTCCCTGGACCTGGCTGCTTATTTAGCTGTCAATGTGGGCAGCTCCCTTCAGAGCATAGTGACAGATGTGAAACAGCAGCCCCAGTGACAAGGTGACACAATGACCCTGTCACCCTTTGTTAAGAATCATCATAGCTCCCATTCCTTGTGTGTCTGTGAGGAGATAGGCACTGTGCTTGGTGATATTCAAGCATCACTTCTAAGAGACAAGGGTTGGGATCCACTGTCCTATCCATGTGTCCTATATGTGCAAGAAGAAATATAAAACGACTCAAAATGCTCCTTGTAAAATAGCTGCATGCAGGCCCAATAGTCTTATTCTGGGCTCAGTGGGAAAATCATGCTCATAGTGCATGCCTACAGCTTGTAGGATTCACTGGAATGGCTTGTTTAGCCCTCTTTCCATCTCCTAGAATCTAAAGTTTATGGTCTTTCTGCTTAGGCTTCCTGCAAAGGGTAGGCAAAGACGGCTGCATTTACCAAAAGCCCTTGGCTTTCCCTTAATCCTCAGCTTACGTGTAAAGGGTGCCTGCAGCAAAGGGTGGAAGGGCACTGGAGGATACAGTTCCCTAAAGCACAGCGGCCTCACCTTTGGTAAAGTGAGTCAGTGTTTGTGGCTGGCCCTGACCAATTAAAGAGCAATTTTTATTGATCAGCGAGTGTGGAGAGAGAAAGTAACAAGGTGTCAGGCCCAAGGTTAATGCCTTCCCCCCTTACCAGCCATTGAGGCTCAGAGAGGACAGAAATGCAGAGAAGTGGAGCTAGGATTTGAATTCAGGGCTCTAGCTCCAAACCCAGGCATTCTTGGTACTAACACCATTGGCCTAGCTTGCAGTGTAGACAGTGCTTTCTTATAAGGTCAGCTGGCTGAACACGGACCTATGAATCACATCACTTCACCTGCACCATCTCCGTCTGGCTAAACAAAGCTGGGCCCACCTGCTCCATCTGGGAGGCAATGCAGACCAGTGTCCAGGGCTGGGCTTAGCTTTACTCCTGGCTTTGCCATTTTTTAAGCTGTGTAACCTCAAATGATTTGTTAAACCCCTCCAAGTCTTGATTTCTTCTCGAGTAATAAGGGGAGGGAGAAGAGACCCTATCTTTAGAGCCTGTCTGGCCAGCAGAAGCACCAGGACAAGGATTATTATACCCATTTTACAGATGAGGCAGCTGAGGCTCAGCAAGGCCAAGTGACTGACCCGAGTTAGCAATGGAGAAGCTGGGATTTGAGTTCAGAGCTCCTGACTCCTCATTCAATGCTCTTCCTAAGACAGTCACTCTGATCTCCTTCAAGTCCCAGGCCCAGTTGTCTGGCCAGTGCAGGGCCCTAGGAGGCATTCATCCCTATTGTTCACTTCAATCTCAAAAGACCTACTTCGAAAGTGGGGTAGGTTAAGAAGATTGTTCCACAGATGCCCAGCCTGTTCTCCCATGTTTGAGGGAATCCAATTTTTGGCATCAAAGGCCCCTAGAGCTTAAATGTGTCCTTTCCTAATAAAAGGAAGTACTGGAAATTATTCTTGCTGCTGGTGGTTCACTGGGTGTCTCATTTAGGGCTCTGTGGGCATCATGGCTCATGATCCATGGACTAATGCCCCATGCCTGTGTGTGGAAGACCCAGGAGTGGGTTTAGAGGGCATGGATGGGGACAGGCAAGAGTGTTCCCTGCGGCTGAGGAGCAAACACTACTGGCAGGGCCCAGCTGGTACCAGAACATTACACTGGCCCCATCATTATTTTATGTGCAGAAACACGACCAGAGAAGGTGCATCTATTGCCTAAAGTCACACAGTAATTTGGAAGCAGACTTCAACCTAGTGTTTTCCCTCTAATTCTTGCTGCTTCCTAGAGCTGGAGAGAAATGATTGGAGGATAATTCAGTCTTTGAGTCTGTTGTAAATAACTAGGGTGCACTAAAGAATCCTGCCAGCACCTCCAAGTTCTGGTCTCAAAGATTTAGATCTACATTCTTTGTTTTTCTGCAACTCTGAGTGGCCCACATTCTGTTCGGTGTAGTGTTAAGCTCACCATAGGCTGGCTGTATGGGTGGGCAAGCTATGTAGCCTCTCTGTGCCTCCGTTTCCTGCCATAAAGTCAGGACAATGATGACATTGGATCCATCTCATGAGTCTTCTCAGGTTCTCTGGGTCTCATGTAACTCCTGGAATCTCAATTGCTTCCTGATTCACAGCTGTTGCTATGGCAACATAGTCCATGTCCATCAAGTCCCACCACCTGAAGCCAAAGTCCAGGGTCCCTGGCTCCTCCTACCACATGCACATTATGTAGGGGATCTCCTGGCAGGGTGCACTTTAAGCGCTGGGAAACAGAAGATTTGAAGGAGCTGGAATTACACTCTCTCTCCACTCCTTCTATTGGACCACAACAGGAAATTCTCCTTTGCAGTCTAACTAGGGGCAGACCACATTAGCCAACCAACTACTGTAATCAGCTTGGTAATGCATGACTGACCTTGTATCTTATCTTGCCTGCCTCATTTCCCTTCTCCCTGAGTCTCTCTGCCCCGAGACTGTCCTTTCCAAGAGCATATGAGCATTTAAATCTTGCCCCAGGTGCATTTCCTAGGGAGCCTGCATTAAGACTAAAGCCAAGGCAAGGGGTGATGTGAGAATTAAACAAATAGATGCATGAAAAAGCACTTTGAATTGGTACTAGCACTTTGTAAGCACCCCATAAACGTGAGCTGCTGTCATTATTCTTATGGCTGTTAATATCTCTTGGAGTCTGATATTCGAGGGAAGGAAGCATCCAGCATGGGAGAAAGATGAAGGCTGGAAGACTTAGCAGGTCTGCTTTCCCATCTTCTCTTGCTTGCTCAATACTTGCCGCTCTGGAAGCAGATGGTGACCACCCAGGCTGAGGCTGGGTCTGCCTCTCCCGGTCCACTGACTCAAATGTGAACCTCCTTTGGCAACACGCTCTCAGACACTCCCAGGAACAAAACTTTGCCTCCTTCATCCAATCAAGTTGACACTCGACATTAACCATCACAATATCAGTGCTATGTCTGTAGATGTTACTGTATCTGGCTCTTGCGTGATGTGGTCCCTACCTGTCTTGCCTGCCTCTGCCCTGGATGCTGCTTCAATCCTACCCTGGTCTTTCTCCCTTCTGGGCTTTCTTGCATGCTTTTATCTCTACCTGGAGCCCTCATTTATTCATTCACATGCTCATTCATGCACAGGTCGTTTTGGGGCATCCACTCAAAAGACCATCCACTGGTCTTAGAGGCTTACACTAGTCTCACCTGCCTTTTCACCTTGCTAATTGTCCTCCTTCCTCCAGATGTCAGCCTTCCTTGACTTCCAGGCAGGGCTGGGAATGCTGCCACAGCCTCCTGCCCACCTGTGCCTCTCTCTGTCCTTAGGCATTTTTTATTGTTTTATTATTTTAGTCATACATGTATATATAATTTCAATGGTGTTGAGGGTACAGATGGCTTCAGGTTACATGGATAAATTCATTAGTGGTGATTTCTGAGATTTTAGTGTACCTGTCACCCGAGCAGTGTACATTGTATCTAATATGCGGTCTTTTATCCCTCACTTGCCTCCCAACCTCCCCTCCCCGACCCTGAGTCCCCAAAGTCCATTATATCACTATTTATTTATTTATTGAGGTAGGGTCCCACTCTGTTGCCCAGGCTGGAGTACACTGGCATGATCTCAGCTCACTGAAGCCTCGACCTCCCGGGCCCAGGTGATTCTCCTACCTCAGCCTCCCGGGTGGCTGGGACTACAGGTGGATAATACCAATTCCGGCTAATTTTTTGTATTTTTTTTTGTAAAGACAGGTTTCCACCATGTCACCCGGATTGGCGTTATATCATTCTTAATGTTTATGCGTCCTCACAGCTGGGCTCCCACTTATAAGTGAGAACATATAATATTTGGTTTTCCACTCCCGAGTTACTTCACTTAGAATAATGGACTCCAGCTCCATCTGAGTTGCTTCAAGACTTTATTCCAGTCTTTCTTTATGGCCGAGTGGTATTTCGTGGCATAAATACATCGCATTTTCTTTATCCACTCGCTGGTCTGTGTCTGCTCTTAGGTTTGCCGCTGTTTACTCAGTGCTCTCTCTATACAGCTGTGAGGTCCAGGACCCAATTCAAGGTTGATGCTAAGGAAATGTATCCATAAAACACGTAGTAGGTGTCAGGCTTTATCTAGCACCGGAAATAAAACAGACAGATAATTCACGTTCTTATGCAATTTACATTATAGTTGGGAGGGGGAGCAAATGGTAAACAAGAGGAGCGAGTGAACTATAAAAGATATTAGGTCGCTGAAAGCATGGAGGAGAAAAAATAAGCCATAGAAGGGACTAGAAGGCACCGGAAATAGCGCAGAGAGCATTTTAGATAGAGTGGGCAGGGGAAGGCCTCCTTGGGAAAGACATTTAAGTAAAGATTTGAAGAAAGTGAAGGAACCAGCCATGCCTAGAAGCTGGGGAAGAGAACTCTAGGCAGAGGGAGCCGTCAGTGCAAAGGCCCTGGGGTAGGAGCATGAATGGCGGCTTTGAGCACCTCCAAGGAGGCCAGTATGGCGGGGGTAGGGTGATCGAGGGGATGAGGAATGGTGGACAAGATCAGAAAGGTGATGAGGGTCAGAGGATGGAGGGCCGTGTAGGACTTTGTAAAGATGTTGGCTTTAACTGAGAGTAAGATGGGAGCCATTTAGGGTGACCAACCATCTCGCTTTGCCCAGGCCTGAGGGGGCTCTTGGGACACAGAACTTTTGGTGCTAAAACAGAGAAAATCCCGAGCAAACTAGGATGAGGTTTGCCCTAGACCCTAGAGCAAGCTTGTCCAACCCACGGCCCCTGGGACTCATGTGGCCCAGGACAGCTTTGAATGTGGCCCACCAGAAATTTATAGACTTTCTTAAAGCATTATGAGATTGTTTTGGAGATTTTTATTTTTGCTTATCAGCTATTGTTAATGTTAGGTATTTTATGTGCCACCCAAGACAATTCTTCCAATGTGACTCAAGGAAGCCAAAAAATTGGTCATGCCTATAATCCCAGGACTTGGGAGGATGAAGCAGGAGGGTCGCTAGAGCCTAGGAATTCAAGACCAGCCTGGAAGACATGGAGAAACCCCGTCTCTACCAAAAAAA
>NW_016107552.1:2206278-2215276 GCF_001604975.1 Cebus imitator | reverse complement strand
AAAAAAGAAAGAAAAAAAAATTAGCCAAGTAGGGTGGTGTGTGCCTGTAATCTCAGCTACTCGGGAGGCTGAGGCAGGAGAATTGCTTGAACCCAGGAGTTAGAGGTTGCAGTGAACCAAGATTGTGCCACTGCGCTCCAGCCTGGGCGACAGAGTGAGACTCCGTCTCAAAATAATAATAATAAGAAGAAGACTGGACATCCTCTCCTAGAGCCAGTGTAGGCTTTGAAGCAGAGTTTTGACATGATTTCACCTAGGATTTTTGATCATCTCTCTTGTTGCTGGATACAGCATAGACTCTGCAAAAGTTGGCCTTGAACCCCAGGCCTGCCTGACACCTGGTGGGGGAGTGAACGCAGGATGCAGTCCCTGCTCTGACTACGCGCTTGCTGAGTGCCCGGAGGCCTGAGGAGACAAGAACAGAATTAGGGAGACCAGTTTGGAGACCAGTTTGAATCCAAGTGAGGGATGAAGATGGCTCAGACCAGCGTGGTAGCAGTGCAGGTATGAGAAGTAATGAGCTTCTGAGTAAATTTAGCAGGCAGCACCAACAGGAAAGTTGTGCTGGAGAAATGGGTGCTTGTGCCATGCGCCACAGCCTGGCAGATGGCCTCCTGGCAGGTGACATGCCCAGCTCCCCAGGGCATGGCAAGAGCTAGGTCTTTTCTTCCCTGGGCATCCTCTCAGTCTCACTGGTGGGAGAAGCCAAGAAAATAGTGACTAACTACACCTTCTGAGTGTCCCCGGGATGCTGCCATCACGGCTCCACCCTGGCGAGGCAGAGAAGGCGAGGCATGTGCCCTCTTTCTACCATTGAGGAAATTGAAGCTCAGAGAGTGATAGGCCCCCAGGCACCCAGCAAGCGTGTGTCACAGCTGGAACTGCACCCTGTGTTCTCTCCCCCACCGGGTGTCAGGCAGGCCTGGGGTTCACTGTCAACCTTTGCAGAGTGTAACTCACCCGGGACACTTCTTTTATTTATTTATTTTTATTATACTTTCAGTTCTGGGGTACATGTGCAGGACGTACAGATTTAACTTTTCTAAGTTAAAGGATGTTCTTAAAGACTGTTTGGGGCTGCCCAGGGGAGCCGTCCTGTTCAGCCGAGTGGAGAATATTTACATCTTCTTTTCTAAACGCAAACGATTTCATAGAGAGGCAGAATTAGTTCCTAAGCAGCCTCAAGGCTGTCTTGTAAATACGTAAGCTATGAGTGTTACAGAAGCCCCCATCTGTCCAGCAAACCGGAACAGAGATGTTTGAAAGCTATGAATATCAGGACAGTATCTCTCCCAGCTCGAGTTTTAGAAAACCAGAAATTCCTTTCACCCCTTCTCTCTCCCTCTTCAAACGCTCATTCATTCATTCATTTATGAATTCACTCAACAAGCATTTATTGAGTAGCTTTTTTGTGCTAGGCCCTGGGCTAGGCACCGTAGAACTAAGCAGGAGCAAGAGAAAACAGGGTCCTGCTTTCATGGCACCAGACCCTGGTGCCCGGTGCACAACAAAGCAATGACAAATCATAATGACAAGAGCTCATGTTTCTAATTTTTTAATTGAGATCTACTTTGTGTACAATTGCTGAGATCTAAAGTGCGTTGTTCAGTCTGTTTGGATGAATGCGTATCAGGACAGGACATTTTTAATCACCCTAGAAAGTTCCCTTGTGTCCCTTCCCAGTCAAGTGTTCCCTCCTCCCCCCACCAACCACTGCCCTGATTTGTATCATCATAGGTTATTTTTACCTATTCTAGAATTTCATACAAATGGGATCATGCAAAATATACTTTTTTTGGTGCAGACTTCTTTCACTCAGCAAAACATTTTTGAGATTCATCATATTATTAGATGAGTCAGTAGTTTGGTTTTTTTTTTTTTTTTTTTTGCTGAGTAATATTTCATTGTCCAAATATACTAGTCATCTTATCTATTTTCCTGTAGATGAATATTTAGACTGTTTCCAGTTTGGGATTATTATGAAGAGAGCTGCTATGAACATTTGTGTTCAAGGCTTTTTACGGACACTTGTTTTTGTTTCTGCTGGATAAATACCTAGTTGTGGATTGCTGGATCTTAGGGTAAATGTAAATGCAATTTCTTGAGAATTTGCTGTTTTCTTCTCTTTTCTTTTTCCCTTCCTTCCTTCTTTCCTTCCTTCCTTCCTTCCTTCCTTCCTTCCTTCCTTCCTTCCTTCCTTCCTTCTTTCTTCCTTTCTTTCTTTTTTGAAACAGAGTCTTGCTCTGTCGCCCAGGCTGGAATGCAGTGGCACAATCTCGGCTCACTGCAACCTCCTTCTCTGGGTATCAAGCCATTCTCCTGCCTCAGCTTCCCGAGTAGCTGGGATTACAGGCGTGTGCCACCATGCCTGGCTAATTTTTGTACTTGTAGTAGAGACGGGGTGTCCCCACGTTGGTCAGGCTGGTCTCGAACTCCTGACCTCGAGATCCACCCGCCTCGGCCTCCCAAAGTGCTGGGACCACAGGTGTGATCCACAGCACCTGGCGTTCTGTTTTCCTTAGAGTTGGGCATCTCACTGTGTTGCTCAGGCTGACCTTGAACTCCTGAGCGCCTCAGCCTCCCAAGGGCTACATGCACGCATGACTGCACCTAGCTTTACTGTACCCTTTTCTATTCCCACTAGCCATGTAAGGGAACCCCAGTTCCTCCACATCCTGACCCACACTGGATGACGCTGGTCTTTTGCTTTAGCCATTATGGTGGGTGTGTAGCAGTATCTTATTGTACTTTTAACTGGCATTTATAAAAAATGAGGTTGAACACATTTTCAAGAACTTATTGGCCATTTGTATATATTCTTGCATGATATGTCTGTTCAGGTTTTTTTTAAATTGAGTTGTTTGTCTTTTTATTATCCTGTTGTAAGAATTCTTTGTTTTAGATGCAAGTTCTTTGTCAGATATCTGTTTTGCAATATATTCTTCCAGTCTGTGGTTTGCTTATTTGTATTCTTAAAGATGTATTTTGATGAGCAGATGTTTTTATTTTTGGTAAAGCCCGGTTTATTATTTTTTTCCTTTATGATTCATGCTTTCTAAACCCTTTCTAAGAAATCTTTGCCTTCGCAAAAGGTCACCAAGATAGTTTCTCATCTTTTTTTTCCAGCATCTTTCTGTTTTAGTTTATAACTTATACTTAGGCCTATGATCACTTATAATATACTAGGGACATATTAAGTGCTTAATGTGGAGTGTCTTGTTTAATTTTCCTTAACAAGCGTATGAAGAAGATGCAAACATCATCTCCATTTTCACATAGGATGACTTTCATTTAGGTCTCTTTTTGAGTTTCACTCATGTATCCACTTCTTTGTTCCATAAATACTTGCCCACCATTCATTTTGGAGCCAGGAAGACCTACACCTGAATTTGCATTTGATCATCACATTGAAGACTCTCAGTTCTGACGTGGAGAAAACAGCAACTGTGGCCAGGAAGGATTTCACAGAGGAAGAGGGTTGGAATAGCTGCCGAAGGCTGGATACAATGCAAATATTCAAGTACAAGAGGAGAAAAGGCCTCTAAGGCGAGGAAGTGCATGGACGAAGGTGCAGAGGCATGCCGTTGTTGAGATGGTTTGTCCAATGGCAATGTGTGTGGCAAATTGCAATCATGGCCCCAGTCATTCATCTCTCCCTATACCCTTGGGTTATCATGTGACTTCGGAGTTCCTATCATCAAGGGCAGAGTACTTCCTTTCTATGTGACTGTTTCATTTTTTGTAGCCAATAGAATGAGGCAGAATATACGGTATATCAGTTTTAAGCCTAGGCCTCGAGAGGGCTTGCATGTTTTTGCTTGCTCTCTTGTGCCTCTGTCATCTCCATGGAAAGACACCTGTGCTGACCTGCTGGTTCATGAGAGTCACATGGAGCATAGGTGAGTCACTTCAGACATCCCAGCCAAGGCCATTGAAGACCTGCCGACAGCCAGCAAGCCAACCTCCAGTGTGTCATTTGGGTCATCTGAGAAACAGACATGTAGATGGAGTTAGGAGTACAAGATGGTGAAAGAGAAAAGGTGAAAGAAGCAGAATTAGGCAGGGAAAGGCTTTAGACCTCAATGCCCATCAGTTACCTATTATATAAAAGGATGGAAGAGAAACAGGATTGGACAGAGAGCCTAAGATCATGATCATATTGGACAAAGGTTCAGCCAACCTGAAAGGGAGCTCTGGAGCAAAAACTTTCCTGTATAGCAATCAAGCATTGTGCAGAACAGCCAAGCTCTGGCACTCTGCTCCATTAAGTCATTGGCTGCACCCCAACTGTGGGGCCTTGGATTGAAAGCTAAGAGAGATCCTGAAGATAGTAGCAACTCCTAACTGTCAAGTAACTGCAGCTCTTGAAGCTGAACATAAAGTTCTTTTTGATGTGAGATGTAAGCAGTGTACCTTCAAGACTGTCACCCACGAATAGGTAAAAGAGCCCAGCCAAGACCAGCGGAGCAGAGCAGAACCACCTAATCAACAACTCCAAGCACATGAGCAATAAACAGTTACTAGTGTATACCACTGGGCTTCTGTGAGTGTTTGTTACACAGTGTTATTGTGGCCATAGGTAACTGATACAATGAGTTAGCTCTGCTCTCAACTGACAGGCATTTCACCTCTTATTGGGGAGAAATGGAGGCTCTGCTCCTGCTAAATACATAAATAGTGGTTATTCATTGCAAATGTGCCTGACTGTGCTAGGAAACCCATTTCCATTTAAAATATCTATGCTTATGACTTCAGTAAGTATCAATTTGTGTTGAGCAGCACAACTGTGGCATCCCAGAAGCTGTTGAGAGCTAGGGGATGGGGGAGATTCTATGCAGCCACTAAAACACAGCAACTGTCAAAAAACCTTAGGATATTTGTTACTTATTCGTGCTCATCCACTTACACACTTGTGATTTGGGGGCAGAGGGTGAACGTTGTTGTCTGTGCTCATTGAATCCGGGGAAATCCCATAAATTATGGCCTCTGGAGACAGAAGGAAATTTCACCTTCTAACTTGCACTAACTCAGAATTATTCTGAAGTGGGGCACCATGACAGATGTGAAAGACTCCGAATTGTCCTCAAAGGCACCTCCCAAGTGTTTCCCATACATTTCTTCCACTTCTCCATTTTACTTCCTTTATCCAATCTTTCCGAGGGACTTTTGACTCTACCATGAAAATATCCCAGACAGGTCCATTGCTCTCTACTCCTACCACTACCACTCTTGTTAGAGCCACCAACATTTCTTGCCTGGATGCTGTGATCATCTCCCACCTAGCTCTACATTTTCACTCTTTCCCCCAACTGTCTGTTCTTAGCCCGATAATCAGAGTGATTTTGTTGAAAATAAAGTCAGATCAAGACATCCCTTCCCTTAAAATTCTTCCATGGCTCCCTATCTCACTCCAAATAAAAACAAAACTATTACCATGACTTTTGCTTATCCGTTATCACAAAACAAACCACCACACCTAGGGTCTGAAAATAATATCATTTCCCACTGGGGTAGCTGGAAAGTCCAACATCACCTTACTCACATGGCTGGTAGTTAAAGCTGGTTGCTGTCGGAGATCCACTGGGGCCATCAGCTGGGTGCCTTGGTTCTCCTCCACAGGTTTACCTCCACATAGCTGCTTAGGCTTCCTCCAAGCATGGTGGCTGAGTCCAAGTGCAAGAATTACAAGAGGTGAAAGGGAGGTTCCAGAACTCCAAAGCAAGTCTTGGAAACTATGCAGCATCACTTCTGCTGGATTCTATTAGTTGGCTCATTTTTATTGTGTGTGTGTTTGGTAGCAGGGGGAGGGGGGCAGATGCTACAAAAAAGCATGACTATTGAGAGACGTAGTTCATTGGGAGGTCTGGAGGAGGTGTCACCAATATAACCAGTTACCACCATGACCTATCCTTGTGCTGTCCAATAAGATAGCCACTAGCTATATTCAACTACTGAAAGTTTTCAGTGGCCGGTCCAAACTGTGATATATTGTAAGCATAAAATGCACATCAGACTACAAAGACATGGTATAAAAATGTAAAATATATCATATTAGGAATTGTATATACATACACACACACACACACACACACACACACACACACACATATATATATAACAACTTGAAAATATTTCATTATATTGGGTTAAATAAATTTTTTAAATTAATTTTGCTCAGCTACTTCTTTTCATTTGAATATCTAGAAATGTTAAATATATTCTGGCTTGCATTCTATTTTTATTGCATGGATCTACCCCAGTCCCTGTTTACCCCCTCTGACATCTAATGCTATGCTCACTTCATTCTTTAATCCCTGCCACAGTGGCTGCCTGTCAGTTTCTTTTGTACCTCTGAGCCTTCTCTCGTGTTGTTCCTTTTGTGTGGAATGCTCTTCCCATTGGAATTTTTATGGCTGGCTTCTTCTCATCCTTCACATCTCAGCCTCAACGTGCTTTGCTCTCAGAGTCTAGAGTAGACTCCCCCCGATTACTTTAGACCCCGTTCCCTGTTTATTTTCTTTATGGTTTGCATCATACGTTGTACTGTAGTTATTGGTCTGCATGGTTTTTTGTTTGTTTGTTTGTTTTGTTTTTTGTCTGTTTCAGCTCCTACTCAGTAAAATCCATGAGGACGAGGACTCTTTCCTGGCATGAAACAGAAACTCAAAATATAATTTTAAAAGAATGCCCTGAAAAGTCTTGGAGGATGTACTGAAGAGTCCCCAGACTCTAGACCAATGTGATAAATGTATGGGGGAGTCTCAGATCCTAAGATCAAGCCTTAGGTTTACAAATAGTGCCATTGTTGTTATGATCACTATTGTTTTCATTGGCTGGGGGTTAAAGGCCTCTGGGGAATTTTGAGGGACAGAGGTGGGGTGCAGAGCATGACTCCTATGACCTGCTCTGAGATCTTTCTCCCTGAGCAGAAATGAAAGTGGCGCAGAAACTCCCAGACCTTCTCCCAGCTGGGAACCGCCATTCTGTGGCTTCCTTTTACCATGGGACAAAACCCCTCAACTCTTTATCCTGACCTACAGGAATATACACACGTAATTGATGCTCAGGGAGTGTCTGCTTGTTATCACCTCCCATTATAAAAACAAGACAAAACACGTCTTGGCTATTGTAAATAGTGCTGCAATGACCATATGCATGCATGCTTCTTTATCGCAGGATGATTTATATTCTTTTGCATATAGTCCCAGTGATGAGATTGCTGGGTTGAACGGTAGCTCTCCTTTCAGCTCTTTCAGGAATTGCCACACTGCTTTCCACAATGGTTGAACCAATTTACACCAGTTTACACTCCCACCAACAGTGGTATGAGCGTTTTCTTTTCTTCACAACCTCCCCAGCACTATTGGGTACTAGGCTTAGTACCTGGGTCATGAAGTAATCTGTACAACCAACTCCCATGACATGAATTTACCTATATAACAAACCTGCACTTGTACCCCAGAACCTAAAATAAGGGTGAAAACTCCCTAAAATCTGAAAAAGGAATGTAGGAGGGGAATAGCAGACTACCAGGACAGGGATTGGTCGCTCAGGGGCTGCCCCTAGCTGTCAAACGGTACCTGATAGGTCTCCAAAGTGGCAAGCAGCCCCCAGCACCTGTTCATCTGAGATGCAATGGTGACGGAAAGCAGAAATCACCTATCTGGAGACCCAAGGAGCATTTTAAGAGCAACAGAAAGCAGGGGTGAAATGAATGAATGAAGAAAGGTAATTTCATTTCAAAGCAGCTGCCTCAAGTACAGTAGACACAAGCCTCTGGTTTTGGAAAGACTGAGTGGAAGAGCATGTACTTTTTGTAACAGGCGACTTCAGAGTTTCAGGTCTTATTTGCCATTTATTTTAGCATTGGGGAGTATAGTAAGCTTACTCAACATGAGAAAATGGGCGTGAATACATTTTGTAAACTTTATAGTGCTTGGGAAATAAGAAGCGATGGTTATTTTGCAAGCATAACATGCTCTTGATAAAACGGTACTAAAGGTTTCATAAATGCAGAAGTGAGACATTCTTGTTCACCGCGGAACCCTCAGTGCCCAGCGCTGGGAAACACTAATGACTACTGTTGGACAAACGAGTGACTGAACAAAGAAATGAATAATCACTGGGCTGGGACTCCAGAGGTGAGAGTTTGTGTCCAGACCACACCTCTGAGTGGCCTTGGGCAAATCATGTTTCCTCTCTGAGCCACTGTTTCCTCATCTATAATCGTAGTACCTGCCCTTAGAATTCAATGAGAAGATGTATGCTAAGTGCTGGGCATAGTGGCTGGTATCCACGTACAAAATAGTGGCATACTTTCGTTTGCATTGCAAAGTCAAAATGCAGACTCAATGTACTGGAGCTTCTAAATTTTAAAATACAGCTGTCCTTACAAAGTGATTCAGAGTCAATGCTTGAGTTGATTTCAATTCTTACAAAAAATGGCCTCAGAAAAACAGAGCTATTTCTCTTTCGTGAGAAATTAAATTATAAAGCAAGTAAACCAGGGTGAACATCACACATCAGGCTGTGGCAATGGGTGCATGGAAACTGATGAGCCATCATTAATTTCTCCCACAGAATCGCTACATAAATATGAGTTGGCAGTGGGGGGGAAAGGAAGACATTTATCTGTGGCCAGATACAGACTCACAGATGCACTGACAGTGTCATAATTACACGCTGAAAGTATGTCGTGCAGGCTTTGGCGTTCAGTTGAACCCCTGGCATAACGGCAAAGCTCAGCCATGCCTCTGTACTGGGCTGGGGGAATGTTTTAAGTGTACCTTCTGCAGTCACTTCTGCTGCAGCTGTTGGGTGGAGGGCTGTTATGGAAGAGAATAACAAAGCTATTTGAACAGACGAGAATCTGAGGATGTATCATTATTATTTTTTTTCCCATTTATTTATTTTATTGCATTTTAGGTTTTGGGGTACATGTGAAGAACATGCAAAATTGTTGCATAGGAACACACGTGGCAGTGTGATTTGCTGCCTT
>NW_016107552.1:2112833-2206143 GCF_001604975.1 Cebus imitator | reverse complement strand
TATTCTGCTCTAGCATCTTCTGCTAATAATCCTTACCTTCTCAGGTATTTAGATGCATGCTAGGTATTTTAGGTACATGGTATCACAGCCAGAGAAGATATGGATAATTGGTCCCATTTTACAGTGAGAAACCAGAGGTCTGAGCAGTGAAATGGTTTGTCAAGTCACATAGCTAATAAGGAAAAAGATGGGATTTGAATCCAGGTCTGTCTCCAAGTGAGTGAGATCTTCATCCTAAAAAGAAAAGGTTTTGGCCCGGCACGGTGGCTCATGCCTGTAATCCCACCATTTTGGGAGGCTGAGGTGGGCGGATCATGAGGTCAAGAGATTGAGACCATCCTGGCCAACACGGTGAAACCCCGTCTCTACTAAAAATACAAAAAAAAAATTAGCCAGGCATGGTGGCATGCGCCTGTGGTCCCAGCTACTTGGGAGGCTAAGGCGGAGGAATCGCTTGAACCTAGAAGGCGGAGGTTGCAGTGAGCCGAGATTGCACCACTGCACTCCAGCCTGGGGACAGAGCAAGACTCTGTCTCAAAAAAAAACAAAAAAAAAAAGAAAAGGTTTTATTATAAAGTGAGACTTGCCTAGGAAAAAAGAAGTATACATTTTTCACATGCCATGAAAGATGTTTCCTTCCTACTCCTACCCCTGGCCCTATTCCCCATGGGTAATCACTCCCAGTGATTTCTTGTTAATCTTTCCTGATGTATTTTTAATGCATGGACAAGCATAAATATAAAATGCACACATTTTTAAAGGTATATGTCTTACAAATGTATGTGTTCATGTGAATTTTACAAATACAAATTTGGGCATATTAAATAAATGATTTTACGCATTACTTTTTGCACTTAGAAACGTATTTTGGGGATTTTTCTGTATCAGCACAAAAATATCACCATAATATGCCATTGTGGGAATGTACCATCATTTTTTAAAAAATATATTTTTTATTGCGTTTTAGGTTTGGGGGTACATGTGAAGAACATGCAAGATTGTTGTATAGGTACACACATGGCAATGTGGTTTGCTGCCTTCCTCCCCATCACCTATATCTGGCATTTCTCCCCATGTTATCCCTCCCCAACTCCCCACCCCCCCGTCCCTCCCCTAGTTCCCCCCACAAACCCCAGTGTGTGATACTCTCCTCCCTGTGTCCATGTGTTCTCATAGTTCAACACCTGCCTATGAGTGAGAACATGCGGTGTTTGATTTTCTGTTCTTGTGTCAATTTGCTGAGAATGATGGTTTCCAGGTTCATCCATGTCCCTACAAAGGACATGAACTCATTGTTTTTTATGGCTGCATAGTATTCCATTGTGCTCTCATTTTTTTTTAACCAGTCCCCTTGATGAACACTTGGACCATTTCCAGTCTTTTGCTTCTCTCGTGTGGTAATGAATATCCTTGCATATGCATCTTTGGATATATGTTTGAGGTCATTTGTGGAAGAAATGTTTAAAGGCAAGTGCTATGTTAAATGGCATATTTTTCTTTTTGTTGTTTTAGTAGATCTAGAATGGAAATTGGGTGTGGTTTCTCACTATCCTAAACCTCCCTAGTTTCTCTTGTTGGCTGTGCTTTGGGTTGGCTTTTTAGGGGTTAAAGGTACACGTTTGGAGGATGGGATTCCTTCCAACTTGGCTGCAAGTTGTTCAGAGATGGCACTAATAATTTCATACATTATCTTCTTGTTGACTAAGAAAGGTCATCCCAATTTATTGGGCTGATTACCAAAGATAATGGTGACAATTCGCCAATTTAGCGTTTGTATCATTTTATGGGTTGGCCTGTTGCACTGGGATAAATGGATGTATATTCTCACCCCGTCCCTTCCTTCCCCTACTAAGGACAATGTTTTCATTGTTCACTCAGCATTCCCATCATCCCCACCAGACATTTATTATGCAAAAAAGGAAAACTCATGGGGGTGAGAACCAAGGAGTGGGAGTGGAGAGATTTATTCCACAGATAAAAAGAACAGGAAAGAAAGAAGAGGTAAAGTTGGCAGCTTGCTGAGTTTTTTACTAGGAGTTGAGAATTGTGGAGAGGTTAGGAAGGGAATCACTTTGAAACAGGTACTGTGTAGAAGGATAAGAGGTATTGAAAAGGGGGGCTTTAAACATGTTGCTGTGAGTTATGAATTGGGTGTCTTTTTAAGATAAATATTGGAAATGCCTTTTCGCGGCTAAACTGTTCTTTGAATGTCACGTTCCTCCAAAACTGGACCATGTGGTACTCCCAAATGCACTTGGGTTATGCTGTTCTCACTATCATCATCATCGACCATCCTCATCATCACTGCTACTGTTTGTTAAACATGTTTGTGTGAAAGATACAGCATCAGATGTTCTACCTTATGCAGCCATCAAAAATGGTGAGCTCGTGTCCTTTGTAGGGACATGGATGAACCTGGAAACCATCATTCTCAGCAAATTGACACAAGAACAGAAAATCAAACACCGCATGTTCTCACTCATAGGCAGGTGTTGAACAATGAGAACACATGGACACAGGGAGGGGAGCATCACACACTGTGGTCTGTTGGGGGGAACTAGGGGAGGGACGGCGGGGAGTGGGGAGTTGGGGAGAGATAGCATGGGGAGAAATGCCAGATATAGGTGATGGGGAGGAAGGCAGCAAATCACGTTGCCATGTGTGTACCCATGCAACAATCTTGCATGTTCTTCACTTGTACCCCAAAACCTAAAATGCAATGAAAAATTGTAAAAAAAAATAATAAGGTAGGTAATATTACTATACCTATTTTACAGAGGAAAAAAACCAGGAAAGTGGTTCAGCATTTTTTGCCCCTTGCCTCATGGCTGGTGCCAGGGCTAGAACTTACACCTGTGTCTATTTCAAAAGGGCATGCCTGAATCCCCTATCATCCTGATCACCCCCTGATTAGTGTAATCTATCTTAATGCAAACGTGTCCTTAATTTTTCCTCAAATATATGTTTGAGCCCCTTTGTAGTGAACCCCACATTCATGGTTGCCGAAAAATTTTTCTAGAAAGATAGATTGTGTCCCTTGAGAAACCATGAAGGATTAACTCCTAGGAATTATGTAAGGGCAACCAGGTCTGGCGTGCATTTGTAGATCATGGAAACAAGATGCAGTGACATGGAGGTGAGGAAGTCTTCTGATGCTCAAGAAGAGTGAGTCCAGGTGCCAAGAGATGAGACTACAGAATTAGACCAGGACTAGCTATGAAGGAATCTGAACGCCAGGCTTCTGGATTTGGTTTTATGATAAAGACGTGAGAAATCTTTAATGTGTTTTGAGTATATTTCCCTTCTAAGAAAATCATACCAGCTGCAAAAGAGATGATGCAATAGAAAGGGGAACTAGGAGGGGTTGGGGGACAATGGAAACACTGATAAAAAAGTCTAGGTAAGAGATGATAATGGGTGAACTCAGGCCAAGAGGAGGGACTACAAAAGGAGCTAGAAACAGATTGGATGTAAGGGCTGAGAAAAAGGGAGGATTTCTGGATGTCTCTGGGGTTTCTAGTCTGGGTGACTGCTATTTTCCCAGGCCACTGCTTAGCATCAGCCCATAGCAGGGAGTCCCAGGACCATGAATAAATCCTGCAGCCCCAGGAGAGAGTTCTGTTGTATCACTTGCTTTCTGCATTTTTACCTCCTTCTTATTCCATAATCCTTGCCCTATGGAAAGGGGCCCACAGTTTCTTACCAGAGCTCAATTAAATTAGCTCTGAGCCCATCCCATTCACGAGTCCTGTGTGCCTGCTCAGCTTCCCTGCCAAGAAAATCTGCCCAGGCAGCAGAGCCCCATGCCAGGGATGTACAATCCCGTTACTATGATTAATTTGGATAAACATATGTTAGAGAAGCAACAGAAAGTCAGCTCTCCTCCATGAACGAGAACAAGCTGTGTGGAACCGGAGATCATCCAAGCTTCAAATTTGTAGGCAACTTCTAGGGAGTATGGGATGAGGTGGAGTTACAAAATTTCAAAGCAACAAGGACACTGTTTATTCCTTGAGGGGAATCTCCTCATTGCAGTTGCTTCTTCCAAGTTGGTGGAGAAGCAGAGCTGAGAGCACTGGAGAGGAACTGAGCCTTGATTTTTTTCCTCACAGAACCCAGAGAAAGAGCTACTCTTTACAGAGACAGTTTAATAGAGTGGTCTAGAGCTTTGGCACCAATGTCAATGGGACTTGGGGACACAGCCTGGCTCTGCCACTGACCCACTGACTGTGGAAGCTTAGTACAGAGACTGTGCCTCTCAGTCTCATTTTTCATCTGCGAAACATGGGGTGATGAAGTCATTTAATTCCTCTGGGATCTTGAGGATCCCAGATATAAAGTGTATTCAAGCAACATGCACTTTTAAGCATCCGGCAGCATGCTAAACATCAACACTGAATAAAGCAGACTGGCCCCCTGTCTTCTTGAATAGCACAGTCTAGTAGATCTTCACACCCCTCAGGCTTCATTAGTGACTACCTCCTGTGTGCCAGACACCACACTGGAAGCTTTTGTTTATTATTATCTTCAGCTTCAACCAAAAGCTGAGAGGTAAACATTCTATAGAGCCCGGTGTCTTTTCTCTTTAAAACACTAAGTTCATTACTGGATGGGATTGATATGATCCTCTATCCACCAAGCCCTTGGTGAAAGAGGACTACTCTGTAGCATGACAATCTTCCCTTGCTACTTGGAGAAAAACTATCATCTATCTCGGGCTTTTAGATATTACCTCATTATGTTCTGTTTACCAGCGTTGGAAAGAGCCATGTTCTGGTCTTGGTTGGGATTTGCAAGACCTGGTGCATTGAAGAGGGACTTGTCTACTCTAATCAGGTGAGAATCAGGTTGCTAAGGAGACCGTCGTCATATTAAATCAGTAAACACTGGGATGCTCACAGCTCCCCTGGAAAGGGGGTGCTTTCTCTTTTGAGAAAGGAAAGCAACTCCCTTTGGATTGGAGGGGAGAAGCCATCACGGAGAACCGTGTTTGAAAAGACATGAAACCACTTTGTAACTCTTTATCTTTCCAATTTATCATGAAGCAAAAGGAGAGGCAGGAGGGACAGGAGTTATGTTTTGCTTAATCCAGAAATCTAGGCTTCCTAAGCTTTCTTCTGGAAACCTTGTGCCCTATACTCAAGAGCAAGTAATTAAAAAAAAAAGATAGAAAGAGAAAATAAAAACAAAATTAGGAACGCCAACAGGAGAGAGTAAAAGGCTGGGTTAGTAGACAGCAGGCACCCAATGAGGCAAGCACTTTAGATGTCAAACTGCCTTGAAGATGCAGAAAAGACCGCACACTGCTGGAGGAACTAGTCCTACGCCTGAGATGAGCTCATTCTGCTTGCTTAGGGAAAGCAAAGCAAAAACATTAATCTTTTTCCTGATTGATAGCAGACTTGGATTAATAAAAAAAAAGTGCCTATGCATGTATTTCTTGCAATAAAATATTTATTACAGAATGTTAAAGAAAGATTGATTGACCAGATGAATAAAGAGTATTCCAGGTTGCTGAAGCTTTAAGTTCTGTCCTCCAACAAAAATAAATGTATCCAGGGAGTATTCAAATTTTTGAATACCTCAGCTGTCACTGGCTGAACTCTTGTAAGTACTGAGACTGGGTCTATATGAAGCCGAAATAGGAACCCACCAAAGAACTCCGCTTCTCAACCACTTTCGGTTCATAGGATAAAATATCCATGAATTATACGTGCCAGATGGAAACATAATGAAAATCTTATCCAACAATTTCCATTTGCAGAAGAAAAGATTGGAAGCTAGAGAGGTTTGATGGCATGCTCAAGGTCAAGCAGGCCCTAACTAGAACCCAGGTATCCTCACTGCTGGTCCTGTCTGCCTTCCACAAAGGAGACCTATTGGTTTATTTGATGGTTTCAAGTTCTTCATTGAAATTAACCACGGTATGACATCATGTGACCTCCCATCAATCTGAGCCACAGAAATCTAACCTGATCAATTAATTTCTGCCTCATTTTATTCTGATCTCTTCCTTCTCATAGGAAGTAACATTTCTGTCAACAATAATGTCAGCTCCTACTCAGCTCTTCGTTTCCTGCAATTCCTGTCTTGCCCGACCCCTGCAGAGTGGAAGAAGGTGATGGATGGGTAGAGAAAGGGGAGATGGACAGCTACCAGGGAAGAATCTGTGATTTGGGAGCCTTTTGGTGACATGCACAGTCAAAGGACTAGAAAAGAATGGCTTTTTCAAACAGCATAAATAGAAAACCAGTGGGCCTGAGCACTCACTGCTACATAATGAACGTGCCTGCCTTTTGCTAGCAACATTTTAAGTCAGTAATTGGCCAGACAGGGGACGTGAACTGTTCACTGAGTCACAGAATAATACAGAAAATCTCAGAATGGCTTCACCTCCCATCAGGAAAGCCGCCTGTGTGCCAAGCCCTGTAGAGACGCATTTCTGGCATTTGAGGGAGCGCAGACATTCAAAATAAGAAAGGGCTTCAGAGGACAACCGTCCCTGGGGTCCCCGGTCTTTTCCACATCAGAAGACTCTTTGATATGTTCCCCTCTTTCCCTAGGGCCCCTTGTTCTAAAGGATATAGCCAGCAAACTAAACTGCCGTGATCATCTAAAAAAAAACAAAAAGGATGTTTCCCACAGAATAACCACAGATCTATATAACGAATGATCACTTAGTTAATATGATGCCTCTAAAAGATAAGTGGCCTGTCTCATCTAAAATAATCATAATATCAATAATAATATGATTTTATTGGGTGCTTGCCAAAGCCCAGATGAGGGATTTACAATGCCTATCTTCATTCCTACGAGACTATCATAAAGTTGTCTTTATTTCAGAGTTCAGGAAACAGAAGCATGGAGTCCTGTAACTTACCCCACTAGGTTCAAAACTCAGGTTTATCTGAACCACAAAATTACTCTTTTTTTTTTCTTTTTTATTATTTAGCTTCCAAGGTACATTACTTGTATGTAACCGCTTCATGCTGCAGTTTTTCTATTAGTCTTTCTGAAATATTGACACTCATTTGGGGGAATGCCCATCAACTTCTTCACAAGCTTCTGCAAGATTGGAGGTTCTAGGTTAAGTACTATTGTTTTCCTAAGATAGTCAAAGAATGGAGACCCACAGAGGGCTGGAAACTTGCTCAGTATCGACCTAGCTAATTAGCAGTAACACTAATTTTAAATGCTAGCTTTAAAAATCCTGGGTTCTGAGCTCTTTATGTCACGCTCAATTTGAGGAAGTAATAGCTGAATACCTACCAGGGAGAGAGCAGATAAATAGCAAGCATGTCATCCCCCTCATGACCAATAGCCATGGCAGACATTACTAATAGATCACGAAACTCTTTCCTGCTGAATCTGGATGTGGCTCTATGCAGGCACTCCCAATCAATGAGACTTGGCAAATAAGACAAATCTTATTCACTATTGGCACCATATGCAACACTGTTCAAGGTCCTCAAGATGATGTAAAACAAGGACAAAATGAGGGTCTGCTTTCAAGAATGCTATCACTCAGAAAATTATTGCAGTCCAAAGTAATTTATCTCAAAGTACGAGGGCAGACTAACTTCTAATGCCAGTGATTTTTGGAGACAGGCAATATCATGAGCAGATATTGATAACCTGCTCATAAAGTCAAGATCAACCAGGATGAGCGTAGGGATAGGGACCGTCTTGAGGAGATGGGATGTGAGAATGTGAGTGGGAGAAGCTGGTTGCTGAGGGTCAGTCAATAGGAGAAGGCATTAACTCAAGAGAAAGGTGTGAGTGCATGAAGCTGAGAGTGGGGGTGGAAATGTAATCTGACAAGGAGGGACACTGAGATTGATAGCTCAGAGAGAATGCGGTATCCACGGTGCTTCAGGAACGGCAATAGTTTGGATGTTTATCTCCTCAAACTTCATGTTGAAATTTGATCCCCAAAACTGAAGGTGGGGCCCAATGGGAGGTATTAGTGTCAAAGAGAAAGATGCCCCATGAATGGCTTTGCGCTGTCCTCATGGCAATGAGTGCAATTCTCACTCAATTACCTCTTGCAAGAGCTGGTTGTGAAAAAGAGGTCTAGCATCACCCCTGCCTTTCTCTCTCTCTCCCTCTCTCTCTCTCTCTCTCTTCCTCTCTCATCATGGGATCTCTGCACACACATTCCCCTTTGTCTTTCACCATGAGTGGAAGCAGCTTGAGGCTCTCACCAGATGCAGATACTGGTGCCATGTTTCTTGTGCAGCCTGCAGAACCAAGAGCCAAATAATCCTCTTTTCTTTATAATTACACAGCCTCAGGAATTCCTTTATAGCAACACTAAGTGGACTAAGACATGGACAAAGCTGAGATTTAAGGGTGGATGGAGCAGGTGAAGAATATTCGTTGTGGCCTATCAACACTTCTGATCAAGATAGCTCTTCTCTTTGCCTCTTCGCCTTTTTTAAAGATGTGACCGTGGTAAAAGAAAGAGTTACAGAATTGGGAGAAAGGGAAAATATAATATAGGCCCTTCCAAAACCTTTGGGACTTTTTCTCCCTCTGAAATAGACTTGGACAAGGACATTTTCTGACTCCCAGAAGTGGTGAATGCCATGAGGTCAGCAAATTCTGTCAAGACTCTCCCAGCCAAACAAGTCTATGTTACCTTGCTTGTTACTTTACCTCTTTAAAGGCGATGGCTACTGAGATGATGGATCTCAGAAACATTAGCAAAGGGAGTCAAAAGAACAAAGGGAAGAGGATCCAAATGTGGAGTGAAAGAGAGGGAGATGGTGTGAGTTACTGAGTATAGAACAGCCCAACTCCAGGGTGGGAAAAAAGGAACTATGCAAATGCCGGGATAAGCATTTCCACTTTGGAATTCTAAGAAATGAGAGTTTTCTAGAGAAGTTTTTAATCAAGGAAGAAATTCTATCTCATGAATGTGTCAAGATTTAGAACCAAGCCCCTTTCATAGGCAAGGGAAGCTCAGGCGCGCATTGACTGTGCCCTGAGTTTGGGAAAGAGGACAGTGTCTTCCTGGGCTAAGCAGCTGTCTGTACCACTTTGAATCAATTTCCACTTGAACATGTTGCCACTGCCTTCCAAACTCCATCTTCGAGCCCCAAGGGTGCATCATATAGAATGAGTCTCACAATTCCACAGACAGAATTAGCTTCTGCGATGAGATATCAGCCCTTGACTGGTGGTTAATTACGTACGATTCAAAATCAACCCCCTGTTGTTCAGATCTCCCCTGTGCCCGGAGCTCCTGGAAGAGGAGATTGCATGCCATCCTGGGTAAGGCTGGAGAAGGTGTATGGGTCTGGGCTGCAATATTTGGCACGTCTTAAAGACACATGTAAGAACAACACAGTGGATTGTTGTGAGAGCTGAGGACAGACTGCAAATCAGAATTCTGGGGGAAACGATTTTAAGCATAAAAATGTTTTTTGATGATGATTTTATTAGCTTTGTGATCGATGCAGGATTCTGTTCCTGTTGAAAGAAGTGAAGTATTTGTACGTCCCCAGCGTCCTTTAGTGAGCTCTCTAGGGCAGGGATCAGGGAACTGCAGCCTGTCAGCCACATTCTGCTCACTCCTTGTTTCACCAGAACACATCATTTGTTTACATATGGTCTAAGCCTGCTTTGAACTACAACAGAAGATGTGAGTAGCTGCAGTGGAGATCCAATAGCCTGAATGGCTCACGAAGCCTAAATTATTTACTCCCTGGCTCTTTATAGGAAAAAGTTTGCCAATCCTCGATTTGGGGAAACATCAGGGAAACCACCTAACCTTGTGTTTTGAAGCTGGGTTCTGCTGGTCCATGACCTTCTGATCTTTCCCCTGCTCTGGGAAGGAAATTTGCAGTGCAGGCAATTGCAAAGGAGCTGTCTCCCACAAGTGTCTTTGAGGCTCCTTGGCCAACTGTCTTCTGTCTGGAATCAGCAATGGCAGATACTGACAGTAGACTAAAGAGGGAAAAGGTTAAACACACACACGTATACACGTATACACATACACATGTATACACACAAACAGCACAAACACATCCACCCACACATTTATACATATGTACCTTATACACACACAAATATGCACACAGATACTCACATGCATGCATATACATATACACACAAACATGCACACATTTATACATATACACATACACATATGCACGTATACACACGTATACATACATACATGCATATATACCTATACACAATAGACACATATACATATACACACAAACATGCACACATTTATACATATACACATACACATATGCACGTATACACACGTATACATACATACATGCATATATACCTATACACAATAGACACATATACATATACACACAAACACACACATGCCCACAGTTGTACATACACACATATACACACATACATTCACACATACAGACACATGCATGCACACACATACTCTTGTATGCACACATGAACACATATATACACACATCCACACATACCACATATATACACATATACATACACACACACACACACACACACACACACACACACACACACTCTTTATTCAGCATCTCCAGTGGTAACTGTCAACCTTCTGTGGCTCCAGTTACTGTTGGCCTGGCCCCCTGTGGTGCCAGCTTTTGCTGAGGGATTCCAGACCCTGAACTCCTCCTAACAGGAAGTGGTAGGAACTTCCGGCCATACTGTTCTCTGTGATATCCCATAGTTGCTAGTAAACTCCTCAGCCCTTCCATCTCTGTATAACCAGTTCCTT
This sequence comes from Cebus imitator, assembly GCF_001604975.1. Lineage (NCBI taxonomy): Eukaryota > Metazoa > Chordata > Mammalia > Primates > Cebidae > Cebus > Cebus imitator. The sequence goes on along the minus strand of NW_016107552.1, from coordinate 2,195,396 downwards.
TGGTCAGATTCCTGCTTTTAAATCCATAGATTTGTTTCTGTTTTCTTGATTGGATCCTGATAGGTCCAGGTCCTGACCCTGAATCCTGGCCAGAGCATGAAAGTCCTGTTAGGGTCAGCTTTCTGTTTTCCACTTTGATGTGGCTGTTGGAGTTTTGCTTTGACTACTGGGTGGCTGTGTTCTTCCAAATTGTTGGAGCAGCTTCATTAGCTAAGGAGTCCTTGCTAGAATCATGGCGTCTCTACCCTCACCAGATGAACATCCATCTGCAGCCTCCAGTATCTCTCTCCTGCCCACAGTGAGATGGGACTCCAAGGAGGCGGCACCATCATAGCTCTCAGCTCCTGTGCCCCTACCACCAGGACAAGTCATTCTTGCTATGCCCTTTCCTTGTTTCTGCACTGCTCACACTCCCAACACACCTCCGCCCAACTCCAGACTCTTGGCCTAGTATATAATAACTCCAACCTTACTCCTACCACAGATCGTTTGATTCTGATGCCCTCAACATTTGAATCTTAGCCCTTCCTAGCCCATCATTTTTCTATGATTTAAAAATTGATCCTGAAAAACAAACAAACAAAAAAATCAGTGGTCAAAACATTTTAGAAAATGCTGGGTTAAACAAATTAAAAGAGGTCTCTTCAATACAGGCCTTCTCAGAACCTTCAAAATAAGAGGCAACTGAGCTGGCATTGTTTTCAAAGCTAATTTGAGCCTGGAACTTTTCTTCTCTGTGTGTGAATCATCTCATGGGACTTGGGATCCATGAAACATTATTTGATACGATGAGTGCTTGTTGTTTTTGTCTGTCCAGCTTCCATTGGTGACAGGATAACTCTCTTGAATCAGAGACCTTTTCCTTCTAGTATCAGTGGGACTGATCTTCCTGCCATCATCTTCAAAAACAGAGTTGTCACATCATCCAGTCGTGTCCACAGTGATTGACTGAGGTTGGGAAGTTATCTAAACTGGGACAACCGGAGTCCTTAGGGAGACTTTCCCAACAAGGGTTTCAGGAAGAACTTGTTCTTTCTTTCACTGGGGGTGTTGAGTTACTAGAGTGTTAGTGGGCCAGGGGTCTAATGGCTATGAGGTATGGAGAAAGTATTGGAATAGAAACCTAGCCAAGAGCGATAACAGATTTGACAGCTAGAGAGAAAGCAGAACCCTGACAATATTTCCTAAGCCCCTGGACCCAGTCAAGGCTGAAACTGGTTCCAGTCCTCTGACTCCTTAATTATATGAGCTAATAAATCCTACCCCTCCATTTTTATTTTACTACTGTTAATAATTTTATTCTTGCTTAAGATAGTTTGAGTTCACCTTTTTGTCTCTCACAGATAAAACATGCCTGGCTAACAGATGGAGAAAACACAACCTCCTCTGGCTCGAAGTACATGCCATGCTGCCTTGGGTCAGAATCCCCCTGCTGGCTTTGAATCCTTAGAATGCAATCCCCAAGGTCAGGCGCTGGGCTTGGTATTCTGTCCCACCCACTGGAGGTCCCCTGAAGAGAGAAGGCCGTATAGAGGTCAGGGCTTGAATGGGAGAAGACAGAGGGAGCCAGACAAGACCACCGGGTAGCCTCCATCCATGAATCATCTTTCCAAAGCCAGGTCTCAGTCTCCACACTCTGGATCTTGGTTTTGTGTGCATCCACTAGGTGAGACCTTCAGGGCATGGTCACCCAGCCCTGTGCCGCTTCTTAAATTCTGCCATGATTCTCCATTTGCTCTAAATTTCCATCTTCTCTGCTGTTACACCATTCCAACACCAAAGATCATTGATTCCAACCCTGGAATGATTTACTTGGTGCAACCAGAAAACAACATATGTCGACTTGAATGATATTCAGATTAATAAATGAGAGACTCCAAGGCCTTGCAGCTGAGAAGCAGTTTTAATTTGGAAATTACTCATGTGGAATGGCAGCAGTGCCAAGAATACAGGTGTAAACAAGTGGCAGAAATGAGAAGAACCTGATGCGTGAAGAGAACAATGAAAATATTACCTTGTACGCTAAACACCCCTCAACATTGGGAAAAAGCTTCCACAATCTTGCTGATGCTCAAGCCACCCTCTATGCAGGTGAAGATGATCAGCCCCCTTTTGCGAAGGAGATCATCAAAGTGGCCAAGAATATACAAAGTGACCCAAAGTGCCCAATGTCAAGTAGGCAGAGGGCGCAGTCAGGGCTTGAATGTGATACGCCTGACACAGGCCCAGGTCTCTTTGCACGTTGGATAGGGATGGTTAGCTGGTTTCCAACTCTGATCAACATGAAACTGACTCTATTTCCCGTTTTTCAGCCATCCCAAAGGCTCCACCCCAAAATCCAAAGTTTGCCTCAACACTAAACACCATTTTGATGGAATGTCTACGTTTTCCTTCAACCATTAGCCTTCCCAGTTGCCATGTGGGAAAACTGTGTCTATAGATTCGAGCTCAAACAGTAAAGGGTTAAGGGCTAAAATGAGTATGATAGCAATTAAAGCTCTTCTTCTTGCTGATCACTTATTTCTTGTTTTGGTAGCTTAAAGCCTATTATGGCGTCTTAAGACATCAAAGAATGGTTTTTGTGGGGGGAAGAGAGTACATTATACCAAAGGCAATCCTTTAAAATATGGTGGACATAAGTAGATTTTCTCTCTCTTTGAAAACCCAACCAACTCCGTTAAGATGAACTAACAGTCCCTAATAAGGACAGCAGCCATCAGTTAAACAATTAACATATCTTTAGTGTCCTTCTCCCCAAATCATCCATAAGCTCCAGGAAAAAACATGTGCCTGTCTTGTTCATTATTGTGTATGTTCAGCTGTATTATCCTGTACGCTCTAGGAAAAAATGTGCCTGTCTTGTTCATTATTCTACATGCTCAGTAGGAGCACAGCACAGAGCAGGAAGTAGGTGCTTAGATCAGAAAATAATTCAGTGATTGAATGAATTAACAAACTGTTGAGATGAGATAGTCGAGTCAGCATAAGCATAACTTTTTTGTTTGCTGATCTCAGGAAAACATTACCTTCTAAACTTTATAACCAAAAATAGCTTTGTACTCAGTGTACTTTACTATTATTCAACAAAGCAGTTATTGATCACCTACTATGTGTCGGGGTGACTTAGATTGAGAGCCACTTCATACGCTTTTTTGGGAAATGCACAGACAAACATATAAACATACCTACACAAATGTAAATGTGCACACACACGCATATCCACAGACATGTACACATACAGTATAGTTTTAAAGCCTTAGCTTGATTCTCTACTAGTCAAAATATGCCTGGGTTTAACCTCTGCCTGCCTATTCCCTTCTACAGCTGTAAGGGCTTGATCTTCACTCACACTTGCTCCTTGGTACAAAGGACTGTGCTTGCCTACAGATTGCGCCATAGTTAAGCATCTGCTGCACCCATGCTTTGGAGCTGACTTTGGGTATTTGTCTGCACTGGCCCATAATCTCATCTTCCACTTGGGCCTCTGCTTTGTCCTCTTCCCTCAACCCTCGCCTGTGTCCTGGTTTTTCTCAGATACCTTGGCTTGGATCTCAGTCTCAGAGATGTCTAAGCCCTGTCTTGGTCTTCTTGGGCCTGGACCCTAGCCTAGAGGCTGGATGCTGAAATGGACTCCCCAGATGCCCCCTTCTCTTATCTCTTCAATGATCTGCCTGTGGGACACTTTAGAATCCACAGATCGTGCTTGCTAGAACTTGAGCTGACTCCATGAGTGACCAGCTTTTTCCTACCAGCTTGAACCCACTTTGCGTACCACCATGTGGAATGCCTTTTCCAGGTGGTGGGATTAGCTCTGTTCCTTCCATCTGCCCCACCCTACTGTAAGCAAATGGACAAGGTCCTGTGGGGAGGCATGGCTATTGCCCATCTATCTGCTTTGAATAAAAGTATATGAGGCTTCTTTAGTTGTAAACTCTTAGAAGAGGGTTCTAAGCCTTATTGACATTTTGGGCTGGACAATTCTTTGTGGTGGGGGTTGTCTCATGCATTCTCAGATATTTTGCAGCATCCTTAGCCTCTGTGTACTAGATACGAGTAGCATCCCTAAGTTGGGACAACCAAAAATGTGTCCAGACTTTGCCAAGATCCTTTTGGGGATGAAATTGTCTCCAGTTAAGAACCACTGCCTGGCTGGATGTGGTGGCTCACGCCTGTAATCCCAGCACTTTGGGAGGCCGAGGTGGGTGGATCATGAGATCAGGAGATGGAGACCATCCTAGCTAACACGGTGAAACCCCGTCTCTACTAAAAATACAAAAAATTAGCTGGATGTGGTGGCACGGGCCTGTAGTCCCAGCTACTCAAGAGGCTGAGGCAGGAGAATCGCTTGAACCCAGGAGATAGAGGTTGCAGTGAGCCAAGATTGCGCCACTGCACTCCAGCCTGGGAGACAGAGCATGACTCCATCTCAAAAAAAAAAAAAAAAAATACAACCACTGCCTTAGAAATTCCGGATGGTTTCCTTTCCTCTGAGTAGAAAACATGTTGTTATTCCCATCTCTCACTCCGTGGTAGAAAGGGCCTGTGAGTTACGTGATCCAGGGACAATAACGATCTTACAAAATTGCTATGGAAATTAACACTGTTAGAGTGGGCATCTGTGGCTTATGTCTGTCATGTCTTCATTCTCCATACGGCACCCTGATTTTCCCTTAAGGAAAATCTCAGCCTGTGGAATCTGGGTGCAGTCCCTCCGCCTAGCCATAGAGATTGGTTGAGGCATGAGCAATGACTGAAGTTGCTGCAGTGAGTCAGCCCTGAGACTTTTGCTGAACTCTCGGGACAAGAAAACTCTTTTGCCTACTAGGGTTTTTAGCTGGGAGGGAGCAAACCTAGAGCTGTTTGTGGCCGATTCAGTCATCTTACACCTCGACTTCTGCAAAGTGTAAGTGATAAAAAGAGAATGTGGGATAGCAAAGGAAACTGATGATGAGTGTGAACATCTGGATACAACCGCACCTAAAGCTCATGCCTATGGCATGAGCCTATGGCAGCCGATCTTTTCTTTGCTTAAACCGTTTTGAGTTGGGTTTCTGTCCTTTGCAACCAAAAGAGTAGTGATGAATATATTTAGGCTACATAGCACCTAGTATTGTGCTAAAACGTAACAGTGACAATATAAAGTTAATATTGTTACTAATTATTTAGTTGATAACTATTTGTGTACCTCACATGTGCCAAACTTAATGTTGGCTGTGAAGTGATGAGAATAGCTATGACGTACTAGAAGGCTCAGGTTCCAGTCTTGGCCTTATCACCTACATGTGATCTTGGCTAAGTTACTAATCCTGTCTAAGCATGTTCCCCTTATCTGTAAGAAGATAGAATTGAAACAGATCAGACATTGCAAATTGATGGTCAGGGGGTATATCCAGACCTTCTTTTGGTGTTTCATTTCACCTGCACAGTATTTTACAATACATAAAATGTCATAAGAAAATTCAGATGTCCAACTTCTTTAGGAAAATTGGGAGGTTAGCAACACTGGGCCCCTATGACATGGCAAGGACAAGCTGGTTTTAGAAGGGGCATATACTCTCTGAGTCACCCAAGACCCCATGTCTTCTCCTTATTTCATACTCCCTGCCTCCAGGACCCTCGACCTGCTGACCACGAAAGCATTTGAGTTTGTGTTTTCAAGCCCGTGTTCTTTCACCTCTAGTATTTTCTGAGATGGCAGAACACACACACGCTTCACGAACAGGAGACCGAAAGGCAAGAGGGTCAAGGGAGAGAGAGTGAACCCAAGAGGCGAAGCAGCCACCCAGGAAAGCAATCTCTTATTCTAACCTCTGCAGGGCCACTAGCAGGTTCTCAGGCCTCAGACACCGCAGCAGCCAGCGGGTAGAGAAAAACAAGCCGAGATTTTCTTTGCTTTTCAGCCAGACAAAGAAAATCCCTCTCTGTGTAAAGCCTCCTCCTCAGGCTTTGATGTCTCTCTTCCCAGCAGAGGCACCACTTCAGACAAGAGAGGCAGGCAGGGGCAGAGAGCTGAGAACAAAGCGGCATTTCCTGGGCTGCTAATTATTCTTCTTCTGTGTAAATAATTATCTGGAAGAGGAAAAAAACAGTCCATGGCTAAAGAGCTGGAAAAGCAAAAGGAAGATAAAAGGAGACTGGGGATTTGATGTGTCCCCGGGAGCAGTCCTTGAAGGGAAAGCGAGTCACAGCAAAATCCTTCTTACTTCCTGAGTTTTAAACACCTAGTCTGGGACTTTCAAAGCCCCTGGCACCGGTGCTGTAATTAAATCATGGTTCTAGAAGCCGGCATGCGGGTGATCTGACAGTTTCTGTCTCTGGATCCTGGTGGACTCTGCTGGAATAGAGGCAGGAAGTCTTAGAAATTAAGGCTCTGAAGTCAATGGGGCCCCAGTTTGAACTTGGCTCTACGGCTTATTAGAAACAGGATCGGGGACAAGTTGCTTATTGTAAATGAGATGGGGGACAAGCTCCTTCTTCCCACCTAGGGCCCATGTAAAAGCAGTGTCGTCTACTCGGAAGACTTCCGCATCTCTCTAAATCTGTGTGCAGTCGATATTTACACATCTATAGTGGACCCTACTGGTGCCCTGACACAGCCCCTTGCACTTACCATTTCTGTGCATGCCCACCCAACTACCAACCGCCAGCAGCCCTGTCCAGCACCCTTGGAATGTTTCTCCTGGGCACTTGAACCCTGGCTGCTCTTGCAGAAGGAGTTAACGCATCAGAATTAATGCTCTGTGGGAATCCCTCAACCAGCGACTGATGAGAATTAGGAGATAAAGTCCCTGGCCCTCTCATCCCCTAAGTGACGGGAGTTTGAGGGTGGCGTATGCTCCACAGAGCCTCCCAGCTTCCGGACAGGAACTCTAGTTTCCTGGAATGGCTCCTGGCTGGATAATGCACCTGCTATTGGTTCTTTCCTATCCCCATCTCATCTCTTCACTCCTCCGCAAGTGCTTCCCTGCATTGTACTAGAGCAAGCATGGAAAGTCAAGGCCAAGACAAAAGTATGCCAAATTGCAGGGTCTTTATTGCCAGCGGCCACGGAGGACTCACGTCTTTCTTATCTGTGGCCCCGAAAGGAGGGTGTCAAGATCTTTTATGCCCGTAAACCACCTTGGAGGTGAGGGTGAGGGGCGGGGGTGGGGTGAGGGGCTTCAGACATTCCGAAGGCCAGTGGGCTTTGGACATTCTGTAGACTACCTCCTGGGCAGGGGGTAAGGGTGAGGGGCTTCGGAGGGCCAGGGAACTTTGACATTCCGACTGTTACTTAAATGGTTCACAGAATTCAAGATAAGCGTTAGTTTACACATTGCCTGGGTGGGCTGGAAATTACAGAACTGAATTACTTATGACAAGTCGCAGGGGCCAAGATGGCATGGGTTTGGGCTGCTTGCCTGTCATGTCAGGGTTACAGAGAGCAGTTTCGACAGAAAGCCGAGGTACGGTTGAGGTGTGCAGTTTTATGGGCCTTTTAACATGTCACACCTGGGTCGTCTCCTGAATCAGCTACTTTTACTCCAATCTTTGTTTCGGGGTCAGATTCTGGAGAGCTCAAACTTAGGCAGGGGGCTTCAACTCTCAGCTCAAATGTCATTTCCTGGGGGAGGCACTCCATCAACATCTTGGACCCGATCAGGAGTTTGAGTTAAATGGGAGTGATGCCGCCTCTACATTTTGCTCACAGCACTCATGCATTTGTAAATTTATTTTTATGCATTTCTTTACTGTATTAATATCTGTCTCCCCCAGCCAAATATGAACTCCAAGAGGAGTGTGCCTGTTTTATTCACTGCATTGCCAGATCCTGGTATAGAACCTAACACATAAGAAGTGCTCAATAGCAGGGCGCAGTGGCTCACACCTGTAATCCCAGCACTCTGGGAGGCCAAGGCGGGCAGATCACCTGATGTTGGGAGTTCGAGACCGGCCTGACTAACATGGAGAAACCCTGTCTCTACTAAAAATACAAAATTAGCCAGGCATGGTGGTGCATGCCTGTAGTCCCAGCTACTCGGGAGGCTGAGGCAGGAGAATTGCTTGAATCTGGGAGGCGGAGGTTGCAGTGAGCCGAGATCACGCCATTGCACTCCCAGCTGGGTGACAAGAGGGAAACTCCGTCTCAAAAAACAAAACAAACAAACAAAAACAAGCGCTCAATAAAACCCTGGTGAGCCTGCTTCCTCTTGTATAACATAGAGGCCCAAAACAATGTTTATTGCATGGGAAAGGATGTGTGAATTACATCGCATAATCTATACAAAGCGATTAACTTAGAAATGGATGCAGTGTCTGAAACATAAGGAATATTCTAAAAGTGAACGTTCTCTGCAACCTTAGCTGTTTCCTCCTCTCTTGCCCACAACCGATATCACATAAAAAATTTAATTGTTCCTAAAATGTTGTGAGCTTGGAGTAAGTATCTTCGGGTCACAGATGAGGAGAAGGAGCCTCAGAAAAGTGGAGTAACGTGTCCAGAGTCACACAGCATTCCAAGGGAACGGCCAAGATTCCAAACTGGCTCTTTCTGACCCCAAATACTCCCCACTCCAGGCTCATGTGAGCCTGGATTGAAGGCAGAAGAGGGTGGTGTCAGGGAGGCCCATTAGGGGTAGTTGAATCAGTTTGGGGGAGAAATAAAGGGTTGAGCCATTAACAGACTCAAATGGTCAGAGAAGCAGCCTAGGGAGAAGAGGCAAACAGATGCCCAGTGTCAGAGAAGTTCTGTAAGTCTTGGTCATTTTTGTCCTAGGTGCAGAGGAGCATTTGAGTTTCTCCCTTGAGGCATGGGAAAGACAGGTAGGTGGGTATTGGAGCCACTGAGACTGGCAGAGGAAATGAACTGAGTCACAGGACTTAACTCCACTCCTATCACCTCATCTCTGCCTGACAGTGGGGCCATTCATCAGCGGGACATTCAAAGGCAAACAGGAAGGACGTTTAGAGGAAAGAATGAGAAACAGGACACCCCCAATTACCCAGCCATTCACAAAGATTCTTTGCAACCAGGGGCTTTTATACCTGGTGCGCAGAGGAAGAAAACTTTGCATTTGGCTGTTTGGAGATTACGGAGTAACGCATCCAAGTAAGCACGACACATCGTCTTATCTGTGAACTGAGGGAGCTGGATCCCAAAGAGCTGTTCTGGAGTCTCTAATCAGCCCCAGATAATCAGAATTCCTGGCTTTGTGAGGGTCGGGAGGATTTCCTCCCCTCTTATAAGGATCAAAAGACAGATGATATTCGGTGTTCAGCCCAGTATTGCATTGCCATCAACTTTGGATGGCTTAGGCATTGCGCTGTGGAGGTCGTAAGCCCCAGTTGCATGGTGGTGCTCTTCCAGATATCTCAAATAAGCCTCTGTGGTCCCCATCCATCAAGTGCAGTAGGAGTAGCTGACAGGATAGGCCTCAAGGGGAATTGTGGGCTGAGCAGCAAGAGTAACTGATGAAGGTGCAGAATCAGCACAGGCCCCAGATGAGCCTGGAGGTGGAGTCGAAGCCAGCTTATTTCTCCTGTGCGGAGTAAGGCAAGCAGGTCTTCGGGGATAGGGTTAGTAACCTTAACCTTAATCCTAACCCCTGTTAAATTTGAATTTTAGATTTAAAAAGCCAAAAAATAATAATTTTTAGCACAAGCATGTCTCATGCCATATTTAGGACACACCTAATGCTATGGTTTGGATATTTGACCCCTCCAAACCTCATGTTGAAATTTGATCCCCAATGTTGGAGGTGTTCAGGTCACAAGGGCTGATCTCCTACAAGAGTTGGTTGTTTAAAAGAACCTAACACCTACCCCCTCCTCACCTCTCTTTCGTTTTCCTCATCTCTCACTATGGGATTGCTTTTCAAGTGGGATCCCCTTTACCTTCTACCATGAGTGGAAGCAGCTTGAGGCCCTCACCAGAGGCAGATGCCAGCGCTACCCTCCTAGTGCAGCCTGGAGACCCCTGAGCCAAATAAACCTCTTTTCCTTGGAGGTTACCCAGCCGTAGGGATTGGTTTCTAGCAACACAAACAGACTAAGACACTTACACTAAAACATTATTCATTGCTTGTCCGAAATTCAAATTCATGTGGACATCTTATTTTTGTTTGCTAAATTCGGCAACCCCAGCTGGGGCTCGGTGGAAATTTAACGTAGGAGCTGAAGACCTGTGGCCTGCAGGTGGGAATGTTTTTGTTTGGCCAAGACAGTGCTTCAAAAATAAGAAAATTTCACATAAAATTCAGACTTCCGCTTTCCCTTGATATCTGGTCACCCTTCCTGCTTTTTGCTACCAGTTTATTCCCATCTCCACCCCTACTGACCCACATGGAGCTAATTTGCTAATTTATGGTTGCTTGCTTTACCTATGAATCATTTGAGTTTTAGACCCACTGGCTTGCCCTGGGATACACAAGGAGAGACCCTGGTTTACTCACGACAATAGCAAACCCTCCAGATCAAGAGTCGTTGGGTGGAGACACCCTTTCATCATGTTGTAGTTCTAGTCTCCCTCTAGGTGATTCTTTGGCACCTAAGACATTGCCATGGGTTGAGACACAATCTCAACTACTTTTTGTCCCTTGGTGGCCAACAGAATGTCACTGGCCAGGCTTGGCTTATATGCAAGTGTCTGTGGCCATCTGTGATCAACAGTCTTAGCAGATAATTTCTTGGGTGTTTGGTGGTGGAGTTCTCCAAAGAGAAGGAGGGGATCCTGTTATCCCAAGAAACAGGGAAAGGGCATAGGTAGAAAAGAACAATAGGTTTGCTGCCCTGCACAGGATTATACTGTCACTGCTTTTGTTTTTCTCTTTGTTCTTCCAAAGATTGCCCATTCCCTGAGTTCAGAACTTTCTGATCTCTATCTACAGGCTTGTGGTCCCAGAAACTGAATAGAAGCTTCTAAAAGATTTGCGGAATGAGCAAAAGTGTTCCGAAAGGGAGTTTTTGCAGAAAAGAATTAAAACAAGCCTGAGGATACAGTCTTTACAAAGACCTGTTTGCAAATCGCTCCTTAGCTGGCACCTGGGAACTTGGCTTTTAAAATGTCTCCTCCATTCCCTAACTGATAAGGTTGATTCTCTGTGCCCTGTTTATAGAAACAATGTGATTTATGGTGAATGCCTGCTTTCCTTCTGGGAGTCTGGAATTGTGGTTGTTGCTAGACAGAAAAATCTACATGAGCAGCCCCCGAAAACCACCCTGAACTCTGAATCTCAAATAGGCTACCCTGGGCATTATAAATATTACAAATGAATAGCTGTATTTTTGCAACTGGAGGGAGAGTGTGTCCTATGTGATCTTCCATAGGAGAGAGAGAACATAGGAAGCCTGCACATGACTTCCAGACTCTTATCTGTATCTTTTCCCTTACTGAATTGATTGTGAATCCTTATAATGTTGCCTTAGCCATGAGTACAATTGCACATTAACTCCTGTGAGTGCTTCTAGTGAATCAGCGGATGGTCTTGGGAACCACCTCCCCCAACCCAAGCAGGACCAAATCTTTAAAGTAGAGTCTATGATTTGCAAGGCACTTTACAATATTATTGCATTGATCTTCTTAACTGCCCCTTCCCACCATGAGAGACATCCTGTTCTCGTTTCAGAGATTAGAACACTAAGGCTCAGAGAGGTGAAGTGGTGTAGTCAAGGATGCAAAGCTGGTAAATGAAAGAATGGGTTATGAACCTAGACTGTCCCATTTCAATGTCACACCACAGTAGCTTCCAATACAAAGGAGAGACTGCCCTGTCATGATAACAGTCTCGTGTCCAGGGCCACTTCACTCTGTGAGCTTAGAGGTCTGGGATGTTCTCTGAGGGAGAGTTTATGGAATGAGTCAGTGACTTCTTTTTTGTCAGTAGCAAAGCTGATATTTACCCCTATGCCCATTATTTAACTCTGGGACCCCTAAGTTCAAAACCATTACAATATTTTGGTCACGTGACCTCTGATATGTCACTCGATTGCTCCAAGCATTCATCACTACATTTGTAGAAAGGAATGAAGAATTATCTAATTGATTGTGAAAAGAACACAGTCCTCCTCTATGAAGCACCTAGTAGCGAGCCAACCAAATGTTGGTTCCCTTCTCTTTCCCCCTCCACCCCTTATTCACTATGTGGGCTTGCTTCAGCCCTACCATTATCTCCATCTGCTTCCCCATCTGTAAAATGAGGGGGATGATTTTGATGCTCCCAGAGTCCTTCTGGGGCCGGCATGGTATATCAAAGAACAAGCATTTGTCTGGTGCAGTCTTTTAAAATCCTGCCAGCTCTGATCATAAGAGGCAGATCAAACCCACCCTCTGCCCACTTAAGAAAAAGGCTGCATGGAAGTCGCACAAAGGTGGTGAGGCAAAAAGCATGCTCCAGCCTTTCCCAGACACTGATCCAGAGAAAGGCATGTCAGAGTGTTGAAAAGTTCTTTGTTTAACTAAGGCACGGGCAGAGAGAGGGAAAAGGAACAGTAGACAATTTATAGATGGGGTTGTATCCTCTATATCCAGAGTTATCAATCTAAATCATTATAGGGCTCAGTGGATAATTTTTATAGAGCTTTGTGGACATCAGTACAAAGATCAGGTCAATAGGGAGTGGTGGGGACTGTGGAAAAGTACAGGTCCTATGCTAGCCTTGGAGAGAGCACCCCAGCTTCAACTGATTGGTGCCAAGTGGGAATGCAAGCATGGCATTGCCAGACCATCTCTTCCTCTTCTCATTTTTAAAAAGCCAGAGTTTTGGAATACGCTATTTCAATTTGTAGTGTTGCCTTGGGTTTTCTTCGTAAAGATCTCTGTGGGTTCAATATAACTCTTTGCATTTCCAGTGTTGCCTACAGGCTATTTGTTTGCGATCTCAGAGCTGCCAGGGCTTATTTGCAGCATCTTTGTCATTAAATCCCGAAGAATTTGTGACCAGAGGTTACCTTCACATCCTCCAAGATGGTCAGTTTCAGAGACATGGGAGGATATTTTCAGAAAGAGCTGGCACCATTTAACTTTAAGCTATTCTTGAAGTTTACCCCTGTATACCCCTATATCTTTGTTAAGGTGCATCTCTCATCAATATAACATCTTCTGGGAAAACTCCTAGTTATCCTTCAAAACCCAGCTCACATGTTTATTCCTCTGTGAAGCTTTTACTAATCATCACCTTCCTCTCCTGGGGTTTAACTTCCTGCCCCACCTCTGTGTATCTACCACTCCTCTCTCTATGTTCACATCATGGATTAGTCAGGGTCCCAGTTGAGAAAATGCCACACACCAACTAGACACCATAAGGAGACTTTCAGATGCTGTTTACAATGGAGTGTGCACTACAATGGGCAGGGTTAAAGGAAACTGACGAGGCGTAGTGCAGCACCTGGGACTGGCAACACTGGGGAGCTGTTACAATCTCTAGTCCTGAAGCTGCAAAAGGAGGAAGAGCAGTTATAACATTCACAGAGACTAGAACTGTACACAAGATTCCCTGGCAGGAGCCTTGAAAAAGAGACACACCCACACCACAGTGACCTGTCAAGGAGGGAGCCAAGAGAATAAATTCTCAACCTTACTTCTCTGACTCTCCAGTATCTTGTTGGTGCCTTTCATTGGCTGAAAACAACTGGAATCAAAAATGCAAGGAAGTCTACTGACATGGTCCATAGGGTCAGGGTCTGGAGGCTACAGTGGGGTGGAAAAGGGCAAAACAAAAGATGTGTAATATCCACCATTCTGCATGGGTCTCTATTACGGCACCTGCTGTTTACTGCCAGGTCCCCTAGAGGCTGGCAACTGCTGGGGGACAGAGAATCAGTTTGTTTATATCCGTACCCTCAAAATCTGGCATAGAGTATGTGAGTGATAAATGGTTATAAGAATTACCAGGTACATCATACAGCACCTGGTAAAATAGAAAGATTAGGGATTATTTTTAGATTAGCCACAGGCATGAAGCCATCAGGAACTTCTTCCTTTCATCCAATAGTGTATCAGCACCACTGTGTGAGGTATTATTTCTGACATCCAGGAGCTCTTTATCTCAAGCTTGAAATTCCTAGAGCAAGGAAAGCAGTTCTGCACCCTCTATTTCAAATTTCCCCGGTGTGGATGCTATAGGTCACTGGTTTGATGTGATTCTTGGAGATGGCATATCAGAATCCATTGTCAAGTGTAAAGCCCTGTAGATTAAGCAAAAGTCTTCTCTACAGAACTTGTCAGAGCCTTTAATGTGCCATAGTATCATATGAATCAACTAAAGGGGGCCATAGTAAGCAGGCTTTTCTAAATTTATTTGGTCATAAAATTATTTCCCCACTGAGCATCTTGTAAATCAGTAAGTTGGAATATGCTTTGGAAAACATTGTCCTTCTTTAACCACTTCATTTTACAGATGAGAAAACTAAAGCTCCAGAATAGTTATCACCAATCAATCTGGCAGGCAGCACAATTTGCATAAAGAACCAAACGTCAAACTTGCTTTCATTGAGTTAGCCACTCATTGCCTTTGATTCTTTCTCCAAGCTGTCATCAGTTCTTTCTCAATGGGTGTCTCCCCCAAACCTTGACTAGGAATAAACAGGAAGTAGCCAATGGCTCTTTTCCTACTAAAATCTCATGGGCCCCTGGGTGACAGGTGTGACCCATTGTGAGATGTTGTCACCATGATGACACAGAAGCTTGTTGGGCATATATGGAGAGAAGATGACACCGAGTGAGGGAGGGATGAAGGTAGTTGAGAACTGCACCCCTCTGGAGTGACAATTCACTGTCTCCTGAAAAAGTCCCATGCCATTAGCACTAGATAGGGAAATTCCACTCCAAAAAAGGGCAGACAGAATGGTTGTCTGAAACAAGAAGTCTGATGATAGCTCTCCAATGCTGAAAACTCTTTAGCAACTCCTTTTTCCCCAGGACAAAGTTCTGATTTATTATTTCCTACCGTAAATTTTACCTTTGATTTTTCTTAGAGACAGGGTGTCACTCAGTTGCTCAGGCTGGAGTGCAGTGGCACACTCTCGGCTCCCTGCAGCCTTGACCTCCCCTGGCTCAAGCAATCTTCCCGCTTCAGCTTCCTGAGTAACTGGGACAGGCATGCACCACTCTTCCCAGCCAATTTTTTGTATTCTTTGTAGAGGCAGCATTGTATCGTATTGCACAGACTGGTTTCAAATTTCTGGGCTCAAACAATCCATCCACCTTCACTTCTCAAAGTGCTAGGATTGCAGGTATGAGCATAAATTTTAAATTTCTCTTTTGCCTCATCTGGTGCCACCAACTGCTCCCTTGACCCTCTCTACCCATTCCACACACTACATTCCAGGAAATGTGCACAGCAACCAGCTCCTCAGATGCACCACCCTGTAGCTCATGTGCAGACCTTTGCATGATCTCTTCTTTCCATCTAGAGCTCCCTCTCACCATTCTATTTGTCTGACCAGCTTCCATGCTAAGAGGCAGTGTGGTGGCTGATTAATGCATGGGCTTCGAAGTCTAAGAGTCTGAGTTCAAACTCCAACTCTGCCACTTCTTAGCTGTGCAGCTTTGGGCAAATGACTTAACATCTCTGAGCTTCAGTTTTCTCATCTCTAAGACGAGGATAACGATAATACTATCTGTCTCAAAAAATGTTTTAAAGAGTTAAATAAGATAATTCTTTACCCATCATATAGTAAGTGTTCACAAGATGATACTTTTAATTCTATTTCTTTATGGTTCAGTTTAGATGCCCAGCCTCTGGGAAAGCTTCTCTGACTCCTCCTAAAATATACCTACATGCACATGCCAACACATACATGAACACACATGCATTCGCACATACATGCATTCATACATACGCACACATACACACAGCCCTTCCCACATCTCCTCCAAAGCATCTGTAACTTCTCCAACCCTGCTTCCAATATTATTCTCACTTACTTTTCTATATTTCTGCTTCCTCACTTATCAGCTCCAGGTAGGTAGGAGCTACATTGCATCTCCAGCACCCAAGGCAGTACTGGACTCACAGTAGGGGCATTTGACCCATCCTGGTCAATTCTTATTACTTACTTTTGTGTTAGGGCAGAAAAAGCCAGCATCAGAACAGACAACTGAGTCCCAGCCTCAGGAAAAGGAAAGGATGTGCCCAAAGTCATATAGCTGATTCGTGGCAAAGGGACCATTGAGCTGAACCTCTCGAGTGTTGTCTGGCAGATCCTAAGTTCCTGCTAAGGCTGTACAAACAGACCCCAGTTTCCAGTACTGCTGATGCCTCAAGATTTGCATGCTCTAATTTTTGAAGGAGGTAAAGAAGAGCCTACTTTGCTTTTTTTCTCAATTCCCTAAGCAAGCATCCCATTTCTTGAAAGAAAATGGATTCTAGGTCCTTTTCAGCATAGCAGTAATGGTCTTCTTGTTGAATCACAGCCACTGATGACTTCTTTTAAAGAAAGAGTAATCAGTTCAGGGAAATGCATTACCCAGGTAAAATGACTCCCCGCGGTGATGAGCATGTGAACCAGGAGAGCCCTCCCGCTCAGATGTCCTCAAATGAAAGGCAGAGTACATGTCTCTGGTTTCAGCTTTGAACTGTGTCTTTCAGGCATCCTGGATTTGGACTGGGTCACCAACATCGATGCCCATGGGATCATCTTGGCTCTGTTCAAAGCAAGCATTTCTTGTTCCATTCTGTTCCACTCCTCCCTGGGAGCAGCTGCAGGGGTTTCTGAAAGGATGACCTCCTTTTTAGCACAGAGATTATTCATGGAGCTTAAAAACAGCAGGATGAGCTTAGAAATCGGTTCCTGCTACTTCTTTACCTGGGGAAACTAACACTGGGAGGTGGAAAGCAATTGGTATGGGGTTGTTCAGCAGAACAACAACAGAGCCAGCTCCAATCTTCCCACCTTTCCACAGCACCTGGAGACTCTCTTGGCTCTTTCTGTGTATCCACTGGTGGATGAAGCAGTTAAATTTGTAATAGATTTGGGACAATCACACAAAAAATGACAGAGAGCCCACTTAGTGGTTAAGTTCCTTCGTGGCACCTTTCATGGCTCACAACACAAAAATTAGAATACAGAAGATAAATATGTTAGCTAAGGTTTGTTGATCACTGACTAGATATCAAGAGCTCTCCTGAATGTTTTATATTCATGTCTTGTTTACTATTCCCAATGGCCCAATGAGGTGCCAGCACCCTTTTACAGATGGGATACCTGAGGATGGCAGAGGTTAAAAGATATTGCTGAGATGCAACAGAGTCAAAACATAATCCTCTTTCTCTAATGCAGAGCTTATGCTCTACACTATTTGACTATCCTGCCTCTTGGATCACTCTGTACAAGACACTGTGCTGGATGTTAAAAAAGTCAAGGATAAATGAGACACAGACCCCACCTTCAAGAAGCACGCTTTCATTTGGGAAAGAAATACATATAAACAGATAATTACTAGACTATCTGTGATCAGAGGTAAACAAGCAAACTAACCACCTTTGTGTTTACTTTTTCAAAGTGCTTATATTATTCAATCTATGATTGCATATGGACACACACAGATGTTCTCTCTCTCTCTCTCCACCAAAGAAGACAAGGTAGGTATTATCTGCATTTGACAGATACAGATGTGGAAACCCAGAAAAGATAGAGGGTTGGCCCAGGTAACAGACAAAATTGATGTCATGCCCAAGTCTCCAGCTTCCAGCTTGGGTTCTTTCTCCACCAGACCACCAAGAACATCCAAACAGCCTCCTGGTGGCCAGAATCAGTCCAAATGCTGAACATTAATAAGAGCTGCTACAAAGAAAGACTGCTTCATTTATACTGTTTATCTGCGAGTCCTCCTTAGTTCCACCGAGAAGGACATCAAAGAAGAAAATTCTGGATTCAGCAGAGGTGCAGTTAAGTCATTGGGAGAACTTGCTGTGATCCTTTGATCTTAGTCTAAGAGATTTAGAACAAGGGCTTGTTCGGACTTATTTTAAGGGATTCTCCCTTCTTGGTCTTCATGTTTTGGCCCAGAAATCCAACAGATGGAAGTTTTGGATTTGTAATCTTAATGGTCTAACCCATGAGTTTGCCAACATGTTTTGTAATTTTCATCCTTTCCTTCATATCTTCCACCCAGCCCCATCCTCCCTCAAGCAAACGCCTGTTTCCTGAATAATGAAGGATACCTTACACTCTGCAGCTTTAATCTTGCTGCTATTTCTTGAGAAAATGAGTTTTGGCCTTAATTAACTGCTCAGAAACTGGGCACATACTTCCCACTGTGATCAGAGCAAAGAATTAGCCTCGAAGATAAACAAGAAGAGTGTAGGGTCAGGGGATGTCTTGCAGAATTATAAAGTGAGTAAGGAAGCATTTAGACTTCCCCTGAAGAGTCTATTTAATTTGTGGTAAGGCTGATAGTGGTCATGCTAGAATGAACACCCGGGGAGTGTTTCTTCGTGGCTTAAGTGCTTAACTGTTTGAGAATGCCCGTCACTGTCCAAGGTACTGACCGAGATATTGCAGCGTTCAAATTGTTGATAATTTCCAAGGCCTTTCACATTGCGGGTAGGGTACAGAACAATGTCCTGGCCTGAAAGTGGGTGTAAGGGTTCGTGACGGAAAACACAGAAGAAGATATAAGTTGAGATTGCAAGCCTATTATTGACTCCAGTGACACGGGCAACTCTCTCAACCTCTCAGAACTCTGTTCTGTCTATGGAAGAAAATGTTTGTGCTATCTACTTCACAGGGGCAGTCAAAAGATGCAATATCATTAAATATATTTCAAAGCCTGGTTTTGTTTCCTAAAAATGTGATGATGATGATGATGACAGGATAAAACTTTTAATAATATTGAGGGTTGTGTGCCTGGCACAGCTCTTATGGCTTTACAAGTATGAATTCACTTATTTGTCAAAAAATATCTTTATATTATTAGGAGATATTATTATGCTCGTTTTGTAAATAAGGTACTCACAACACAGAGAGATAAAATCATTTTCCTGGATGCACCCAGTTAATGGAGTACATCCCAAACACATTGTGTATAGTTATTATCATGAAAAAAAACCAAAAGATTATAAACACGTATTTTGAATTCCCTTCTGGAGCCTCAGCTTTGCCCAGAATGGAATCCCAGACTTCCATTTCCTCCAAAGGGGAGCTCCATGACTATTCCCCAAGACTAACCTCCATGTTGTACATGAGATTGTTCTGAAACAGTCGCCCTATCCTGTCACCTTAACACCCTGAAACCCTCAATGACAATCATCCTCATAGGACCATGTTCAAACACATTAGCCTGGCATCTGGGACTACTCAACCTAGGGCTTCTCTCTTTAGAGGCTTCCTTCTCTCCCTCAGTTGTAACTCAAGATGCCCCAAACTTCTCCCGACTCTCTGAGCATGCCATGACTTTCCTACTGCAAGGTCTTGATGCTGTTACCTTGTTGGGAATGCCCTCCCTTGCCTAACAGGATAACTCCTATTCAGCCTTTGAGGTTCATCTTAAATGATTCCTCCTTGATTTCACTTCCTCCCTTGTGCTTCTAGATTCCTTTGTAGTTCTCTCTCCTATAGGATCTAAAGAACACTTTAACTAGCATTAGGAAGATCTGTGTTTTTTCCATACACTCATAGAAATTCTAAGGCCAGGCATGCCTTATTTATCTCTCTATTCAGAAAACTTAACTCAGGGCTTGTCACTTACACGTATGTATGTTTACAAACATACGTACATTTGTTTCTATGAAAGAATGAATGTGGCTCCTCCTAGAAGAAAGAGAAGAGAGGCTTTGGAGACTTTTCTTCGTGAAAAGACTAAAAATAGCACCACAGTTTCAAATTTAAAAGGCTGTGCTTGCAGTTGAGATCTCAGCACAGAACAACAGAAAGATCTAGAGCTTGAAAACTGGTAGTTTCAAGTTGAACATCTTTCTCTGCATATGCCAGCTGTAACCTGGGAAAGCCTTTTCCCGTCTCTGAGCCTTAGTTTCTTGGTCTGTAAAACCAAGAGGATCATATTCTACTTGGTAGGATCTCTGCAGAGAACAAATGGGAAACTGGAATCAACCCATGTTTCTAACAAGAGAAGAATGGATATAATAGAATATTATGCAGCTGTAAAAAATGAATGAATTATAGCTATGCACATTAGAGGAGAAGGGAGACAATGTAATATTATGCAGGTGTAAAAAGTGAATAAACTACAGCTACGCACATTAGTGGGGGTGAATCTCAGAAACTTAATATTCACCCAAAGAGATAAATCCCATAGAAAATTCATAGTAGAGAGTCCATGTATATAGAGTTTAAGAACAATCAAAACTAACGCTATAGTGAGGGACAGGAGAGCATAGCCATTATGTACTCAGGGGCCAAAAGTGGGTTCATGGCTGAGTATCCCCTTCTCCTAGCTGAGTGACCCTAATGAGTTACCTAACCTCTCTGTGCCTCAGCTTTTTCATTTATAGAATGTTGAAGAAAGCAATGGTTCCTACCTCAAAGAGCTGTTGTAAGGATTAAATAAATTAATATATGTAAGACACTTAGAGGAGTACCTGGCACGGAGAAAACGCTATGTAAATGTTAGCTCTTATTATTTTTGACTAGTTGTTATTACTGTTGTCATTACATATCATGATTTAGGCACATATAGTTGATGGTTAAACTATCTGAAAAAACAAGGGAGAGATTAAAACAAAATTCAGGGTAGTGATATATTTTAGGGGCTTCTAAATTAATAATGTTCTGTTTCATGAGCCAAACAGTGGATGCACAGATATTTATGTTATTATTATTCCTTAACTGTATATATAGATTTTCAGTGTTTTTTAGGTGTGATGTATTTCCCAATAAAATTTTCTAAAGATTAAATGAAATTAATTATTGAAAAGGACCAACATCATTCTTTTCCCCCTCCTGGCTAGAATCTACCCTTTTCTGCAAGCCTTTGGATGATGTATTTGCCTTCACAGAAAGAGCCTCAACCTTCTGAAGGGGAACTGATCTGTTCAGCAGGCTCCCCCATTCATCATCCCCCAAGCAGCGTGTTTTACATTCGTCTGCAGATGAAGATAAAAGGGTGGTGTGTTGCCCTCTTTAAGATTGCTAGCAGGATAAGCATGAAGAGGAAGGCTTTCATATTTCACCCTAGGCTTTCCAGCAGTTGTCTTCCCCAGAATTGAAGAAACTTGGCTTGCTTCTCAAGTGCTTGTTGAGAAGCAAAATGCCCAGAGAAGAACAGAAGATTCTGAACTCCAGAGCTGCAGCATCTCTAGGCTAGATTTTATCACCGATGACATCACATTTACTGGAGCAGTTTGATGTTCTAGAGATCTGCCCAGCATGCTTGGTGGTTGTTATTTCTCTATGGCTTTTCAGCTTAACGGCTTTAGAAAAAATAACAATGGTAAGAATTTATTAAGCATTTTCTATGCACCAGATTCTGGGCCAAGAATTTTTTATGCATGGTTTTCTGTAATCCTCAAACAGTCTTATAAAGCACTCACAGTGATCTCCATTTTATTACTACACAAACAAAAGGGCAGACAGGTGAAGACATTTACCCAAGGTCACACAGTGAGTGGAGGACAGAGCCAGAATTTGAAGAAAAATTCATCTTTACACTCATAATTTCATTTGAATCCTCCAACATTCTGGGGGAGAGGAACTATTCCCATCTATATTTAACAAATGAGTAAACTGAGTCCCCATGAGATGAAGTCACTGGCTAAGAGGACACAGCTAGGAAGTGCTAGGACTCCACGTGAATCCCATCTGAAAGGCTCAAACACTCCTTGCCTTGCCTTCCCTTTCCATTAGCAAGAAAGAAGAATTTTTCTATGAACACACACTCAAATCACAGTACATGCAAAGGAGTGCATGACGAAAGATCACTACCTTGCATGTAGAGTTTGGGCAGATTTGCCTTGAAAGTCACAGGCCAGAAGAAGAATGGCATTAGAACCAGAGTGGGCAGGGAAGACATTAGAGGATGCGAAATGGGGTCTGTAGAGGCAGTGAGCAGGCACATGTGCTGGTCCAAAAGTGAGAAATACACATGAATTTCTGGCAAAAAATTATTTGACAGGGCCGTGGCTAAGAGGTAGAGGTAGCAAAGTAGAAAAAGCAAGCACAGGTCATGAGGGGCTGTTTGCAAAATGTCCTCGAGTGGATATGACTCCTTAGCATCCAAATATTGGGGACTGTAAGGCCGTGGTGGGTCCGTTTGCCCTCCACTCCCATCTTCCCATCCATCCATCCATCCATCCGTCAATCCATCCATTTATCCATCCATCCACTCAGAATGTGAGCTCCTTATGAGTAGAAACCTTACTCATTTTGGTTGCCACTATATCCCCAGTAACTGGAAGAGAGCCCAGCACAAGATAGGCACTGAAGAACTAGTTGTCAAATGAATAAATAAACTCTTCTATTGAGCAAATATGTGCTAAATACCCAGCAGCCATGCCAAGAGGATATCATGGTGCATCTTTTTAGGGCTCATATTCCAGTGGGAAGAGACAGGTGACAAAGATAACAGATTGATAAATATACATCATGTCATATAAGTGCAATTGACACAAAAGTGACACTTAGCATAGTTTCCCCTGAAAGAAGACCCTGAGTGAAAGATTCAAGTGGAGGCCATTTATTTAGAAGGCACTCCAAGAAAGCATCATTAGGGAGGGGTAAATTGAGACAAGGAAGGAAAGAAAGACAGTAAAGGACATGATATTGAGTGAGTTTTATTGTGGGCAGTGGAAATTCAGTTCTGCTGGAGACTCTTGCAGAGACTTCAAAAAATATTCTTTATGTTTTCCCACCAACTGGGCATGGGAGCTGGAATATTTTCTATGAGCTCTTGCCTCTCCTTGCAGAGTGTGTGTGTGTTTTGGCCGGTGGATATATTTTACACCATGTATTCAGACAAAAAAAAATCTCTCTGATAAGATGGGA
Source organism: Cebus imitator (assembly GCF_001604975.1). NCBI lineage: Eukaryota > Metazoa > Chordata > Mammalia > Primates > Cebidae > Cebus > Cebus imitator. The sequence goes on along the minus strand of NW_016107552.1, from coordinate 2,172,479 downwards.
TTTAACAAGAGTTAACAGAAAATGAGAGCGAGCACTGCAAATATCCAAGGGAAGCACATTCTAGAAGGCGGGAAGTGTAACCACAAAGGCCCTGGGGCAGGACTGTGGCTGGTATGCTCAAAGAATCATAAGGAGACCAAGTGCTGGGTGAAATGAGCAAGGGGGAGAGAGAGAGAGAGAAGGATAGATCATGCAGGGCCATTGCAGCTTGTGGTAAGAATTGCGGCTTTGACTCCAAGTCAGATGGGAAATCACTGGAGAAATCTGAGCAGAGAAGGGACATAAAATGTTTCATTTCAGCCGGGCGCAGTGGCTCACGCCTGTAATCCCAGCACTTTGGGAGGCCGAGGCGGGTGGATCACGAGGTCAAGAGATCGAGACCATCCTGGCCAACATAGTGAAACCCCGTCTCTACCAAAAATACAAAAGTTAGCCGGGCGTTTGGCACGCGCCTGTGGTCCCAGCTACTTGGGAGGCTGAGGCGAAGAATCGCTTGAACCCGGGAGGCGGAGGTTGCAGTGAGCCGAGACTGCGCCACCGTGCTCCAGCCTGGCAAAAGAGCAAGACTCTGTCTCAAAAAAAAAAAAAAAAAAAAAGTTTCATTTCAGAATGATCCTTTTGGCTGCCATGTGGAGAACGAATGCTAGAAATAAGCATGGAGGCAGGAAGAACCAAGGGGAAGCCACTACAATAATCCAGATTTTACATGATGGCAGTTTGGACCAGAATAATAACAATGGAGTTTTTAGTGAGTCATCAGAGTCTTGCTTATTTGAGAAGTCTGGATCTCCCGACAGAGTATATGCAGAGAGTGAGAAAAAGGAAGCAGTATATCCTTCCAAGTAGCTGGAAAGATAGGGTTGTCATTTATGAGATATGGGAGGAGCAGGTGTGCAGCAGGTTGGACACCTTAGGTGGGATGCTTCCAGGTGGAAGATGATGAGCAGGACTATATGCATTGGAGCTCAAGGGACAGACTGAGGCTGGAGAGAGACATATTTTATATGGGAGTTTTTGGAGTAGAGCTTGTACTTAGTGCAAGAGACTGGGTGAGACCCAGTCTGCATAAAGAAGTGTACAAAGGGAAGAGTCCAGAGTCCTGAGTTTGTGTGTAGAGTGTGTAGGGTTCAGCCATTGAGGAGGAGCCAGGGAAGGAGATGGGAAGGGAACAGCCAGGCAGGGAGGAGGGAAGCCAGGAGCATGCCACTGTATCCCCACTTAATAATGCTTAGTGGCTTCACTTGAAGCCAAGTGAAGAAAATATCTCTAGATGAAGCAAGCAATCAGTTGTAATAAATACTGTTGATGATTCAGGTAAGCTGAGCCTAAGAATGGCCCATTGGATGTGGAAAAATGAAGATCATCAGTGACCTTGACAGCACAGGTCTCAGTGCACCCTGATTTGAGTGAATGCAAGGGAGAATGGAAGAGGAAGAATTGGCAAAATCTGGATGACTCTTTTGAGTAACTTTTTTTTCTGAAGGAAGCAGATAGTGGCTGGAGTTGGATGTGGGTCAAAGTTCTTTGTTATTTTTACTTGTTTTGTTTTAAGAAGGGAGCTGTTATGGCAAGTTTATCCGCTGATCGGAATGATCCAGTAGAAAGAGAGACACTTATGATTGGAGAGAGAAGGGGATTGATCACTGGAGTGTTGTGGCTTGATTGGTGTGGGCAGAGGAACCCAGAACTCCCGTGGAGGGGCCGTCAGCATGGACAGGCATTCACGAGACGGGGGTAGGGACAGGTACATGAGCTCATCTGGGGAAGGTTGGCACGGTGAGTGTGGAAGAAGTCTGGCATGGGGCAAATAATTCCTTCCTGTTTTCTTCGGGGAAAGGAAGCAGGGACATGAACCAAGACTGAGGAGGCAGAGCTGGAGAGTTGAAGGGAGAGTTATGAAATTTGTCTTGCAGCTGGAATCACGGACTTGCAATAGGTGCTGAGCATATATTTAAAGTGATACCAGTTGACTTAGGTAGTTTTTTTTTTTCTCCAGTCATTAGTATCTGTGTAGACACAGGTGTGGAAAAGATCAGCACTTGGACTCAATCTGCGTTGAAGTTTTGCCAGGTAAGTGTAAAGGAGGAAAAAGAACATGAATATTAAAATTGAAAGCAAAGAAGTGAATATGACAATGGGCATCTACCTGCCTGTCCCCACCTTTCTTTGTCTCTACGTCTCACTCTCTCTCTACACACACACGCACACACACACACTCCCCACACATATACACCTAGACACCTAGAGGGGACATGGAGAGAGATGTTTGTAACTTTTAGAAATGTGACAGCTGTCAGCTACGTGACAGCTCCATAATTGTGAAGTGAGCTGCACACATTTTGATCTGAACGTGACTGTAGTATTTGTTCTGCATCAATGTACCATACTTTCTCCTATCAAGCCAAAGAACAAAAGCAAAGAAAAACCATGACTGAGAAGGAGGAAGTCGGGAGCAACAACCGAAAAACTAGAAGTGCGTGGCTGAGATGCTTCTCATTCCTCCAGTTCCATGTGTCTTTAAAACAAACTACCAGGTTCTCAAAGAATCATGAATGATTCTTTCTTCCTCTCATCCAAATGCCCTTGAGTTCCTCCCCTTACCCTTCAGAGGCATAAATCTCAGTGGGGCCAATTTGGGACAAGCAGATTCTCAGCAGTGTTTAATTCAGGTACAAGAAAATTGCTGGAACAGGCGGAGGGCAGGAGGCTAAATTCAGCTGGGAGATGGGGATAGTGTGGACAATGGCCATTGATACCATGGGAGTGTTAAATCTTGTTGGGAAAGTCTCTTAATTATGTGATTCAGCTGTTAGATAAAGGATTATTTTTAAGCACAAATAGCTTTTTCTGTAATAGCTGTTCCTTTTCTTAGGCAGAGAGCCAGAGGACAAGAGAAGATGTCCCAGTGACCCATCTGACTCCAAGTTCTGTGTATTCAGCAAGGCATAGCAGCACCCAGCTGGATGCACAACCACCCAGAGCAAGGGACTGGGGCTGGGGGTGAGGGTGGGGTATGGGCAGAGAGTTGCTCTTGGGCAGAGAGTTGCTCTTGAGCCCAGCCCCTATCAGTTATAAATAGCTGAACAGAGCCTTGCATAAGGAAAGATTTTGAGGGTCAGTTGGAAAAACTGTAGGGGTTGATTGATAATGTCTGCATAAGCACAGAGTTGGAGAGCAGTGATACACATACCAAGTATCAGCCATTTGTGATCCGTAGAAATCTGCTGGAGGAATCGATTAGCAATGTCTGCCATGAGCATAGAAGCGGAGAGTGATGGTACATATGCCACGTATCTGCCATTTGTGGACCAAGGATGTTTTTGTGGAAAGCTTATCAGTCCAGCTAGATGGCAGTGCAGCTCTAAGGCAATAGGGTAGAGTTTCAGTAGACCCCTGCAAAAGATAAATCAAAATCCTGCATCACTAGTGTATTATTCAGTGACCTTAAGAAAATGACTACATCTCTTGAAGCTTCTTTTTTTTTTTCACATGTGCAATGGAGGGGACAGTCACTACTTCATTGGTTGTTGTAAGGATAAAACAACTATTAAAGCTCTTGGTGTAATGTAAATTTTGATATGGGCTCAAGATATTGTTAATGTGGTTATAATTATTTCTATTATTAATTTCTGATATAATGTCAACTATGTGCCAAGTAGTCTGTTTGGTGCTTTTATGTATATTAACTTATTTGTTTCTCATAATAGCTCTGCAGGTTAGAACTATTCATTGTCTCCATTTCACAGCAGGGGAAAGCGAGTTTCATAGAGGGTAGGTGATGCATGCATTGACACAGACAGCACAAATGGATCCAGGATATAAACCAGGATGGAGAGATTCCAAAGCCATTGCTTTACATCTCTACTCTGTCACTCTCTTAGCACTGCCAGCCTAAGATCCCAGTTTTCTGGGTCTGATCCCCAGTTCCTTTGAAGACCTACTGTGTGCCTTGAGCCAAGTTGCACCTCCACTTGCAACTCAGTCTTCACATCCTGGAAAGAGACAGTTGGAATAGACCCATGGTTTCTACACTCTGTTCTTTAGAGTTCCAGGAGTCTGAAGAGTTTCCCCGGGATGGAGGCAGATTTGTATCCCCACCTCCACCCAATCTGAGCATCTCTCATTTGCTCTATTTTCCATGTCAGAATTCCATGCATAATTTAATTTGGAAAGGGATCCTGCTGCTAAGATAAGTTAGGAAACCATCTCTTTAGATGATGGTAGTTGTCATTTACTCAGCATCTATTCTATGCCAAGCCTTTCAGATGTGCTGTTTACAACCTGCAGTAACAAAATAAGGTAAGCATTATTATTCACATATTTTTTCAGAAAAGGAAACTGAGATTCAGAGAGGTTTAATCCCCAGCTAAGGTCACCTTGGTAGTTGTGCCAAAGCAGGGAGCCCAATTCAGATCTCTCTTGATTTTGAAGCCCATAATTAAACCTTCAGGCTGCTGAATCACAGCTCTTATTGAAGGCAGTACACAATTGTATTATTTCATTATCAGGAGGAAAAGCATTCCCAGACATTAACAGTCCAAGTGATGGCAGCGAGGTCAGCTGAGATGTGTTTGGATTCCTCAGCTGTAGATCTCTCCAGCCGCCGAGGGCGGTAACCTATTTTCACAAGCAGTGTTCTTCTTTGAGAACTATCCAAACAGAATGAGCATTAGTTGCAATGCAGAACGGAGAAGGGGATTTCGCCAGCCGAGACTGCATGCCCAGAAAACTTTTTTAGTCTTTTGGGAGCTTTGCTGGCAAACATAATTTGAAAATCCTTCTCTTCAACATGCTGCCTCCTGTCAAAGAATAGGATTCTCATGCATATTTCATCCTGTTACTTTTTAATTAAAAGCTCTCATCTATTTATTTTTCAGCTGTTTTGGAGGGAAGGGATGTAAGCCTTCATTCTACAAACATTTGTTATACCCCTTTAATGTGCCAACTCTGTAGTGGACCCTGGGACAATCCAAGATGTATGCACAACAATCCCTCCCCTCAAGGCCATTGCAGTCCTGTTGTAGGGGGAGGGAGTAGATATGTAAATTAAGTATAATAAAGGATGCCAAATGCTGGGATTGACGCATATTCATTGGGGGATTTCTCACTGGTGCCCTCTGAGTCAAATTCAACCCTTTAGCATATTTTGAAGTCATCATAAATATCGAAATCATGGCCAAGAATCATCAAGAAGTGTCTGTAAGAATCTATATTAGAGGATCCCCCTGCCACACACGCTAATCAGAAGATCTGGAAATCCCAATTATGTATTCCCACAGGGCCAACATCAGCTGGAATTAAGTAATGGCTGCTCCCCGCTAGAAGAGCTCATTTCTTCAACTGGCTTCAGTTACCACCACTCCCTATTGCTGCACTGGGTCTACTGGGCTTATTTAGGCTGGCTCCCTGGCCTCTGGAGGGTTTTAGTTTACAACCTTTGATAGGAGCATAAGATGAAAATACAGCCGGGTGCAGTGGCTCACGCCTGTAATCCTAGCACTTTGGGAGGCCGAGGCGGGCGGATCACGAGGTCAGGAGATCAAGACCATCATAGCCAACATGGTGAAACCTCATCTCTACTAAAATACAAAAAATTAGCAGGACATGGTGGTACACACCTGCCGTCCCAGCTACTCGGGAGGCCAAAGCAGGGGAATTGCTTGAACCTGGGAGGTAGAGGTTGCAGTGAGCCAAGATTGCGCCACTGTACTCCAGCCTGGGCATCAGAGCAAGATTCGGTCTCAAAACAAACAAACAAACAAAAAAGAAGTTAAGAAAACACAAAGGAGTCAGTGGTTACTTCTATGCGGGTGAGAGTCAAGAATGGCTTTAGAGAAGTTACCACAGAACACATCGCTGCTGTGAAACCACTGGCCCCGACTTGCTGTTTCTCAGATTTTGCCCTGGGCTACGCAGCCTGGGCTCTAAATCTAGCTCATATCCTTAGGCAAATTGCATAGACCCCAATTTCCTCATGTTTTACAATTGTTGCATTCTGGTAGAGGTAGGCATTCAAAAAAAAGTGTTCAGGGAAGGAAGGAAGGAAAAGAAGGATGGAGGAAGGAGTTACATCGTCCTCTCAGACTTTCGGTGAGAATCGTGCAGGGGACTATGAATGTGCTTACAAACTTTAAAGTAATATTCACATATAAAGTGTTTTTATTCTTCATTTTTATTTTATTTTTTGAGACGGGGCCTCACTGTGTTTCCCAGGTGGGAGTGCAGTGGCACCGTGCCCAGCTACTTTTTGTATTTTTTTATAGAGACAGGGTTTTGCCATGTTGCCCAGGCTGGTCCCAAACTCCTGGGCTCAAATGATCCACCTGCCTTGGCCTTCCAAAGTGCTGGTTTTACAGGCTTGAGCCACCGTGTCCAGCCGAGGTGTTCTTAAGAACACAGTTATGTTTCTGCAGTTTTCAGAAAGCATTATGTGGAATCATAGAACAGTGAGAGTCTACTTTAAAAACATGGATTGTCAAAGACATTTTGGAAATACGGTTCAACTCAATTATTACTGTTATTAATTTACTGTAGTATTTGTTGGAGCCTTTATTATGCCTTAAAGTGCAGTATGCGTTCTCAATAGAGGAAGATCTCCTATGGGTTTCTCGTGCCTGGTTAGCTGGGGAACCCGTTTTTCACAGAGCGAAGGACAGGAGTTCTGGGGAACATACTTTGAGAAGTGCTGAGCTGATTTAATGCATGTGGTCACAGGTCCTTAGGAGAAGTGACATGCTCATTATCACAGAAAGAGAGAGCAACAAAGACTATAGATGTTGATGCTGAATTTTAGTCCACTGCTGTTTATTGATAGTGTCTTTTCCCAGTGATTCTTTCTTGATGACTAACATTCTTTGTTGATAATGTCTTTCTCCAGTGATTCTTCCCTATCAACTATCATTCTTCTCACCCTTTAGGCTGATTTGGGGCTTCTGTTGACCCCACAGCTCCCCACTCCTCCATGCTTCTCCCACGCCAACATTTAACAGATTTATTGTAGTCCACTAGGTGATAATTACTGTGAGGTCAGATTGTCCCTGTCTTATCATGTCTGTCTTGTATATTACTAAATCCTCATAACCTAGCATGTAGGCTAATCTAATGTATGTGTATACTCCCTGGAGTATAGTGCCTGATACATATTATATTCTCTCTCTCTGATACATTTTAGATTTCACTTATATTACTTTATATATAACAATTAGGTTAGATAGATAGATGATAGATACATAGTATATATACTTAGATGGTTAAAACCTAATATACATCTAATATATACTTATATAGATACATAGATGGAACCTAATAATATATACTCAGATAGATAGAATGTAATATATATCTAATACCATACTCATATAGATTGACAGAGAACAGATACAGGGATGGAATCTAATATATACTCAGACAGATAGAGGATAGATAGATGAATAGAAGCTAATATATACTCAGATAGATAGATGATAGATGGATAGAACCTAATCTATATCTAATATATACTCAGATAGATAGAAGATAGATAGATAGAACCTAATATATATCTAATATATACTCAGTTAGATAGAAGATAGATAAATGGATAGAATCTAATATATATTCAGATAGTTGGAAGATAGATAGATGGATAGAAACTGATATATCTAACATATCCTCAGGTAGATAGATAAGAATAAAATGAAATAATAAGGAACAAATTTCTCTTCATGGTTGTGCTATCACATAAAACTAGAAGATATAAGATCTTTCGTGAAACACCCAAATAATTCAAGAGGTGAGGGAAAAACAAAATTTTTATGCCAATTATCTGACAAACGGCTTGTCTGGGTGTTTGTCCGACTTCCCTTCTGGGTCTGCTGCTTCGGCGTGATCCAGCAGACACAGCCTCGCTCTGTTTCCAAGTAAATTACCCTCCGAGTCAGTCACACTCTTGCAAGCATGATGGAATTTTCTTTTGCTTCACAAAGTGTTTCCACAAAGTTTGCCTTTGATTTGCCTTCCCAAGGCTTCGCAGCCTCTCAGTTTCTCCCAGAGTTGTTCCTTTGATAAAAGCGTTCTGTCTTTCTGGTTTCCGTTTTGCTCTGCACATTGAAAGTCTACGGGGAGGCAGATTTTGCTGGAAAATGAGCAGCGTATTTCAGCCCATGGGACCTGAATTTCATGGTAGCTCCAGGCTCCAGGTTCTGAAGCTGGCAACGGAGGGTCTGCACAGAAATCCAAGACCTCAGACAAGAGAGGACAGCAGCGGATACGCCCTCGCCATATTCCAGACCTAGAAAAGAAGAATTGGGCAGGGGAAGAGCCTCTCCCAGTCTTCTGAGATCATATTTCCCTGAGGCAAGAGGGATTTTGTATTTTTTCAACACTTCCCCTTAGATTTTTGTGTATGTCTGTGTATGATGGTGTTTGCTTACCTGGTTGCTCTTTGTGTTTTTTGTTTGTTTTTTTTGTTTTTTTTTTTTTTTTTGTTTTTTTTTTTTGTAGCCACAGGTTCCTCAGCTCTGCTTTGAAAGAGACAGTATGGTATAACAGTTAAAAGCATGGCTGGCCTCTGAAGTCAGATTGCTGGAGTCTATATCCTGGTTCCACTAACTCTTCTGCTGTGTGAACTTGGGCAAGTAAATAGACCTCTGTGACTCAGTTGCCTCATCTGTAAAATGGAGGCAATGATAGATGGTTGTGTGGATTAAATGGGTCAATCTGTGTGAAGTACTTAGAACCTAGTAAGGACTATAGATGTCCTTCCTACTTTTATTGCCCGTAAATGTCATTTTTATTTTTCTGATACATCCTCTTTGAAGACTTCCTTATGTTGCATGTTCGACGTGTTTGCCTGAAAAGCTTCTTTATATTTTAGAATAGAGCTTGCATCTAGCTCTTTATCGGCATCGTGGTTATACGCATGCATTCATTCAACCTAACACATATTCGCAGGCTTACTAAGTGCAAGAACTCCCATAAGCAGAGGGTACCTGGCAGCGAACAAAACAGACAAAATTTCTACTCTCTTGCCCCTTACATTCTAAGTCTTACATATAAGCCAACTATTATTACCCTCATTAGAAAAGTTACCTTATTTGTTTAAAAATACTTGTAGGGAGCTTATTGTATTCCAGGGAGTGTTCCGAGAATTTTACAAATAGTAACTCATTCAGTCCTCATAGACAATACTGTCAATATCGTTTCTATTTGGCAGAGAAGGAAACTGGGTCACAGGAAGACAAACAAATTGCCCAAGTTCACACGATTATTAAATGGTGAAGACATCCTATGTAACCTTTCTCCTGATTTGCGCAGTCCTGGCCATAGGTCTCGGCCTTCAGTTTGATTTCATTAGAGCTGCTGAATTGGCTAAATTGTCATTAGCCCAACCTCAGCATCAGCACATTTACTGAGCATATTAGCTTGGTACCAATCTTCAGCCATGAAGTGATTTGTCTACCTCTCACATATTAATTTGGTAAACAATAGGAAAATATCCCTGCAAAAAAAAAAATTAATATCTCTGATACCTGAGATAGGCCCTGATTATAGAACAAGGGATGAGGGTTCAAAATGCCTTGGTCACCCTTCAGGAGACGTTCCGGGGGGCATTTGAGGACAAAGTGTGCTACGGATTCTTATACCCCACTGCTAATGAGACCTTGGCTGGTCCAAGGCTGACCCTCACTCGGGTCTGTCCATGAAGAAACCCTGACCCCAAGAGAGGGAGGGCACAGTGCAAGGTTTCTCAGGAGTCAGTGGCAGGGCTAACAGCTGAAATCACTGCCTGACTCTCTCTCTCTAGTGCTCCTTCCATGGAGGGAGGGGGTGGGCATATGGAAGTAGGAATGGAAGGCAGTGAGGGGACTGTTCCTCATTTCACGAATTCTTGTTTGCTCACCACAGCCTCCTCCCTTCCATGGGAGATCTCTCGGAGCATCATTTTTTCATTCATTCAATCATTTATTTTTATTTTTATTTATTTTTTTGAGACAGAGTCTCTCTCTGTCACCCAGGCAACAGTGCAGTGGCGCCACCTTGGCTCACTGCAACCTCCATCTCCCAGGGTCAAGCGATTCTCCTGCCTCAGCCTCCAGAGTAGCTGGAATTACAGACACGTGCCACGATACCCAGGTAATTTTTGTATTTTTAGTAGAGACAGGGTTTCGCCGTATTGGCCAGGCTGGTCCCTAACTCCTGACCACAAGTGATTCATTCACCTTGGCCTCCCAAAGTGCTGGGATTACAGGCATGGGCCACCATGCCTGGCCTCATTCAATCATTTATTCATTCAACAAACATTGGTTAAGTTCCTATTCCTGTTTCATGCAGCAAACACTGGTTAAGTTCCTGTTCTGGGAGATTGATCATCATGACGCAAAATGAGGGGAAGCATCAGGGATTTGGCAGTCTGGAAGGGGTAACCGACCCAGGCTGGGAGGCTCAGGAAGGCTTCCTAGGACAGTGATGTATTTAAGGAGGGATCTTAGAGGATGAACGGCAGTCAGCCAGGTGATGTGAGAGGAAGCCAGCACAGAGGGAGCCACCCGTCAAAGGCAAGGAGATGGCGGGGTGACAGGGCACTTGCAAAGAACCGAGAGGATCCAGTCCACTTGGAGCAGAGGCTGGGTAGAGGCAAGGCCTTGAGCCCAGCAGGCCTCAGAGACCATGGCCTATCGACAGAGCACCGATGTGGGAGCTGGCGGCCCAGTGGTGTTTCCTGCTCTGACTCTAAATCCCTTTGGACAAGTCTCTACCCTTTGGGAGCTCTGTCTACACATCTGTTAATGGGCAGACTAGACCCATTTGTAATCCGTAACCCCCGTTCCCACTCTGACATTCTAGTCTGAATTTGTCATTCTGACTTCAGAGGCTTCAGCAGCCTCCTCTCTTGTCCTGCCTGGATAGCAGGACAGCCTTTCATAGAGCCTGGCCTCTGGAGTCAGAGAGACCTGGATTCAAATCCCAGCTCTGCTGCCATTTAACTTAAACTCGCCAAAGCTCAATTTCTTTATCTGTAGAATAGGAATGCTAACAGAGCTATGCACGGAATGATAGCAAGAGGTGACCATGCTCGTGCAGGTCAAGAATTTAGCAGGGGCCAGCTTCTGGTCTCTACGAATGGCCATGCTTGTACTGTCGGCTAGATTTTGTCTGCCACCAGAGACCATATCTCAGTCTCTGGAGAGTAACCAAGATCTCAGAGGGCCTCAGTCTGAGGCCAAGTGGCTGCAGACAGGTGACAGAATGCACAGTAACACTTAAGTCCCTACTACGTATCAGCCTGTAACGTTCACACTTCATGATATCTCTATAAGAAGGGTCAGTTATTATTCCCAATTTAGAGATGGGAAAACTGAGGCTCAGAGAAGCAAAGCAACCTGCTCCATCACCATCAGGACATGAACTCAACTCTGTCTGATTCCACTACGCCAGAGGTCACTACGCTTTAGCCAGATAGTGAATTTTTGCAACTTTCTGATCCGTACCCTCTGCGGCAACGTCTCAACTCTGTCATAGCAACACAAACACAGCCACAGAAGATACACAGATACATGGGCGTGACTATGTCACAGTAAAACTGTAGTTTATTTGGCCCTCAGGCCATAGTGTGGCACCCTGCGCTACGTGCCACTTCTCCTGAGGCTGCCTCATTAGAATATCCTTCACTATTGAGCATTTATAGGTGCTGGTTGCTGTGCTAGGCACTTGGGCTACATTTTCTAGTTTTATTCTTACATCAGTTCTTACATCATCTTTACATTATTTATTCATTTTTTGAGATGGAGTCTCGATCTGCCACCTAGGCTGTAGTGCAGTGGATGATCTCAGCTCACTGCAACCTCCGTGGTTCTCCTGCCTCAGTCTCCTGAGTAGTTGGGATTGCAGACATGTGTCACCACGCCTGGCTAATTTTTGTATTTTTTAGTAGAGCTGGGGTTTCACCATATTGGCCAGGCTGGTCTCGAACTCCTGACTCCGTGATCAGCCCACCTCGGCCTCCCAAAGTGCTGGGATTACAGGCGTGAGCCACCGCGCCTGGCCATCATCTTTACATTCTTACATCATTATTCTCCTCATTTTAGAGATGGAAAAATGGAAGTTCCTTAAAACTTGGGTGTTGCACAAACCAGAACTGCCAGTCAAGCACTCTGTCTGCAAACACTGTGTGGTCTCCTAACACATACATCACTGAGACACAGCCAAGGGAAACTTCTGGGGTCTCACATTTTCCTCTCCTGTCACATGGGCTTTCACATTTTCCTCTGCAACAGAATAAAATAAGAAGCAGACATGTGTTTGCAAAGGTCATGGAATTCAAATAAAGTGCGTGATGCTTCCTTCTCTCCTGCAGAAATCATAAGGAAATATAGCAAGACGGCATTCACTTTGAATTCATTGCCAGGTCAATTCCTGTGCTGTGGTAAAGCCCACGACCTGGAGAGGAGGGGAGCATCCAGGAACCAGTGGGCTGTTCCCCTAGAATGGAACCCTGCTGCTGCAGGAAGCCTCTTATGCCGGGAAAACAAGCAGGAAATAATGGGCATCACCAATTCCTGTGAACAGTGGGGAGGCATAGAAAATAAATCTATGCAGCAGAGATGAACATTTCCATGGCAAGGGGCAAACAGTGCCTTTATCCACAAATGTCTCCCAATATACTGTCTCTGTCCATAGATTTCTTTGTCCCTTTTTATTTTTTTGAGACAGGGTTTCATTCTGTTGCCCAGGCTGGAGTGCAGGGGTGCAATCTCAGCTCACTGCAACCTCTAAGGTTCAAGCAATTCTCGTGCCCCAGCCTCCCAAGTAGCTGGGACTACAGGTGCATGCCATCATGCCCAGCGAATTTTTTGTATTTTGAGTAGAGACAGGGTTTTGCTGTTAGCCAGGCTTGTCTCCAACTCCTGGTCTCAAGTCATCCACCCGCCTCAGCCTCCCAAAGTGCTGGGATTACAGGCCTGAGCCACCATGCCTGGCCAGATTTCTGTCATTACTGTCATCCTCCTAAGAGTACCGTAAGTGCTTAGTCAATCATTAACACACTAGTATGAATTAGTGAGACTTGAGAGCAGAAAACGCCTTGGGCTGGGAGTAGAGAAATGTGGCTTTTAAACCACTGTGGCTGTAGAGAGACTTTATTCACACTGTGGCTATAGGCAAATCACATTTCCCTCTGCAGAATGCAGAAGATGAAAAATAGATCAAAGGTTACAAGTGGTCTGTGAGCTACTTGCATCCCAGAGATATATTTTGCCTTTGATATATTTTTTAAGTTTTTTGATGGAGACAATTTCAGATTGGGTTTGTCCCAGGACCCAGCGTTCCCTGATGTCTCATCTGTGGCTGCCTCTCACATTCATGACAACTGACTGGCCTCTGTAGTTATTTGATTTTAATCCAGGATTGGAAACGTCCATTCTGGATTCTGATGCAATGAGAAAAAGCTGAAATTGGAACCCTGAAAGGGTGGGACTCTGGTCAGGTGAGTCTCAATGAAAGGGAAGGTAAAACATCAATCTTCACAAACAAAGTGTTTTCTGCGGGAAGGGAGGACTGTGGGAGGAAATCACCAGGTACCAAGGAGATGGGAAGAGTGCCATTTCTCCTACATTTTAGTGTCTTTGCTTTATGCATGATATGTACATAATGAAAGCATCCTGGGGCCTAGTCTCAGCACGAAGGCTCAAACCCAACCCGAAACCCACAAGGAATGTTTCCATGGGCAAGTTACCAGACCTCTCAGAGGCCCTTAACTGATGAGCGAATGATAGTCATTTCATTCTTTTCTTTTTGTTAGTTCTTATGTAATGCAAGATCTTTCCTTAAACTTTTTTTGACAAATAATAATTGTACATATTCATGGGGTATACTGACATTTCAATTCATATATGGTGCTCAGATCAGGGTAATTTTGTATTCTTTTATATATATATATACATATATATATGTATATATATATATATTATTGCATTTTAGGTTTTGGGATACATGTGAAGAACATGCAAGACTGTTGCATAGGTACATACATGGCAGTGTGGTTTGCTGCCTTCCTCCCCAGCAAAAGAAACAATCATTAAAGTGAATCGGTAACCAACAGAATGGGAAAAAATTTTTGCAATCTACCCATCTGACAAAGGGCTAATATCCAGAATCTACAAAGAACTAAAACAGGTTTACAAGAAAAAAAACAAACAAACTCATTCAAAAGTGGGTGAAGGATATGAACAGACACTTTGCAAAAGAAGACATATATGAAGCCAACAAACATATGAAAAAATGCTCATCATTACTGGTCATTAGAGAAATGCAAATTTTGCATTCTTTAATAAATCTTTCCCTCTGTCTCCCTTCCCCCATCCTTCCCACCCTCTAGCATTCTTTCTTCAACATTTTACCTGCATGAGATTAACTTTCGTTTGCTTCCCCAGATGAATGGAAACATTCAGTATTTGACTTTCTGTTCCTGGCCTATTTCACTTAACATAATGTCATCCAGTTCCATCCATGGTTTTGTGAATGACTGAATTTTTTTTTTACTTTTTTGGGGTACATGTGCAGATCGTGCAGTTTTGTTACATAAGTATACATGTGCCACGATGGTTTGCTGCATCCGTCCCCCCGAAATGAAGGGCTTTTATTATTTTTTATGGCTGAATGGTATTCTATTGTGCATACATGCCACATTTCCTTTAACCATTCATCTGTGGCTGGATACCTAGGCTGATGCCTTATCTTGGCTATTGTGAACAGTACTGCAACAAACATAGAAGTGCAGATATCTCTTCAAAGTACAGATTTCCTTTCCTTTGGATAAATTCCCAGTAGTGGAATTGCTGGATCATATGGTAGCTCTATTTGTGGTTTTTTGAGGAACCTCCATACTGCTCTCCATAGTAGCTATGCTCGTTTACATTCCTACCAACAGCGTATAAGGGTTTCCTTTTCTGCACATCCTCTCCAGCATTTGTTATTTTTTGCCTATTTGATAATAGCCATCCTGACTGGGGCGAGATGATACCTCATCGTGGCTTTGATTTGCATTTTCCTGAATGCAAGATTTTCTATGCACACTGTCTCTACTCTATGAAACAGTGTGGAAATTGTTTTCACCACTTTGTAGATGAGAACACTGAGGCTGAATGGACAAATAGATGGCAGAAAGTCACACGGTGAGCCATGGGCAAGATCCCAGCCCTCATCTCTCTAACCTTCAGAGCCCACACACCTTCCATGTTGCCATGACAACCCCATGCTTCACTTGTCAAGCGGGGGTGTTGACTAAACTCACCTCCCAGAGCAGGTGAAGACTGCTTGCCTATAGCTGCCAATGGAGAGCACAATGCTAGCCACAGTTACAGAGCTGCAGGCCCTCCTGGATTCCAGCTGGCTGCAACTTAGTTATTTCATCTAGAAGGTTCTTGCTTGTGAAGAATTCCATTTCCTGTTTCTGGTGAATTCTAGGCAATGAAGAAGGAGATACCCAGAGGAATTCACTTCCTGCCAGATCCCTTGATTTAGTAAGCAATTATCAAGCTGCTATCCTCAGACTGCCCACAGGCCTGAGAGGGAGAAGAAGCCTGGCTTTCGGCCCGAATTATTGCCGGTGTTGTTTTCTTCCAATTGGTAAATTCCCTTGGCTTGTTTCTGAACAGAGCAGAATGAATGCCGAAAGCAAGATGGGAGCCCTGATGAGCCATTTCCTTTCAGAATCCATCTCAAGACAAAGAGGAGGCCCCTACGGAAGAAGGGACCCAGGGTGCACTGGAAACTGAAGATCACTTCCACAAACTGTTTCCAAAAGGAGTTACTGTGCAGCGAGTGGCCCATTCAAAAACAATAAAACAGTGATGAAGATTAGGCCAGGAAGTTTTAGAGGAAAAAAAAATTCACAGGGGCCATGTACAATGGCTCACACTTGTAATCCTAAGACTTTGAGAGGTCAAGGTAGACGGATGACTTGAGCCCAGGAGTTCGAGACCAGCCTGGGCAACATAGTGAGACCCCATCTCTACAAAAAATAATAATAATTTAAAAATTGGCCAAGTGTGGTGGCCTACACCTGTGATCCCAGCTACTTGAGAGGCTGAGGTGGGTGGGCTGCTTGAGCCCATGAAGTTGAGGCTGCAGCGAGCTGTGATCTCACCACTGCACTCCAGCCTGGATAACACAGCAAGACTTCTACTCAAAAACAAAACAAAACAAAACAAAAACATGATAAGGCACTTCCCTTGGCCATACATTATCCTAGTTGATCTGAGTGGCTTTGTTTTTCCCCTTTTTAATTATCTTTATTATTATATTATCATTACCATTCTTCTCCCCATTGAGTTTCATGGCCGGTTGTAAGGGGTTTTTCTCTGGAATAGAACAAGACATAAATTCTCCGAACATTTTCCTCCCTCAGCCTGAAGATACAGTGATCTTTTTACTGAGCAGATGGACTCCTCCCAGTCAAGAGGAGGACTGGAGAGTTATCCAGGAATTGCAACTAAGTGGGCGTCGATATCCACAAATCATACTAGAAATTTGTTACCTCTATATACATCTGTTTTTCCTTTTTTGAACTTTTTCCATTTATTTATGTATTTACTTGATACACCGTCTTGTTTTGTCTTTCAGGTTAGAGTACAGGAGCAGGATCACAGCTACTGCAGCCTCAACCTCCCAGGTTCAAACGATCCTCCCACCTCAGCCTTCCGAGTCGCTGGGACTACAGGTGCACACCACCATGCCTGGCTAATTTCTTGATTTTTTAAAAAAAGATGGGATCTCACTATGTTTCTCAGGCTGGTCTTGAACTCCTGGCCTCAAGTGATCCTACTACTTCACTCCCTCAAAGTGCTGGGATTACAGCACCGTGCCCGGTCTTTTTTGAACTTTCAGAGCCTGCCTGAGAACCATGACCTTATGTAAGCCTAATCTCAACCCTTTCCCATTTTACAAATGGAAAAATTGTGGCCCAGAGTGTTTGGTTGGTTTGCCCAAGGGCACATAGCAAGTTCCAGCAGAACTGAATCTGGATAGACCTTCTGACCCCTGTCCCCACCAGCGTCTCCTGCAGGTGACAAGTAGGAGTCTGTTCAGTTCCCAGGCTGGACTCCAGTCCATAGATACAGGCTGGACACTCAGATGGGGTGTCCCAGCCAGGAAAGGGTCTCATAAACCTTCACGCTGGTGGAGGCACCTGAGCTCTCTCACCTGGGGGACCTGGATGGACAGGGACAGAGGGCTTTGGGACAAAGTCAGAAATCCACTGGTGTCTCTGCTGGGATTGAACCTGGAGTGTTCACTGATTCTAACACCTGTGTCTCTTCCACTTTATATTTCTCTCTCTGCTTCTTTCTCCACACAACCCCTAAACACACACGCACACACTCACACACACACACACACCCCTCTCTTATCTGACAGTTTTCCTCTTCTTCCACAAGTGATATCAAGGACATAAACACAGCTCTTTCTCTCCAAATCGGTAGAAGTCATTGATCTGCAAGGTGTTAATTTTCCACTCCCTCATTCATTTTAAAGGTAAGTTTCACATCTCTTTGTTCCCTCCATTTGATACCATAATTGGGGCATTCTATCGATTCCTTAATTCAACAGCTCAATTGTGGAAATGCTCTTTCCATGGTCTCCCCCTAGGCCTCATTCCCCATATTTCTCTCCCCTCCCCATCTTCATTCATTCCACACCTGGTTTGTGTAATATCCTTACAATTGATATCTTTCAGGAAAAAAATGATTTAAAATATCTTCGGATCATTTTAAAGCTGTGTTAGCAATGGGACTGCTGCTCTAGTCGAACAGACTCCCTGCAAATCCTCTTCTTGCCATTCAGGGACAAAGAAATAAAGTAAGGAGTGGAGACAAAGCGGTTGCACAAATCCTGTTTCAGATCTTTGTTCTTCAGGTTCCCTATCAAATATTAGCAACTCGCCTCAAGGTGAAAAGAGGAAAAATCAGATCTCAGATCCAAACAGCAGGAGTCGCCAAGCAGCATGTTCTTTTAGCTCCTGGATTCAGTTCACCCCACCCCAGTGAGGACCTCCCATGGGACTTTCTGCTTCTGACCCAAGCAGAACTGGGCTCAAATCCCAGCTCTGCCACTTAGTGGCTGCGTAACCTTGAATACTAATTTAACTCTCTGAGCTTTCGGCTCTTCTGCTACTCACGGATTTATTAAAATAGTAGTGATAGTCTGTTCTCTGTGATAGTAGCAGATAGTATGAGGCACTGTTAGTGATGCTGACTGCAGCATCCACTGGGTCCTAAGCACTCTCGAACAGGATTCTCAGTCCATCCTCAGTATAGTCCTACAAGGGGCTGATGTGATGATTATACCCATTGCACAGGTGCAGACACTGGGGACCAGAGAGGCTCAGACACTTACCCAGGGTCACACAACTTGTCTGTGGCTTGCAGGAACTGATTTTTTGAAGGCTGTCTTCCTAACCACAGATGAAAATGTTCAGATGATATGACCTTCCTTACCTAGTACATACTTAGAAACTTTTTTGTTCCTGCTCTTCTCCCAGAAAGGACACCATTAGGACAAGGAATCAATCTCCGAGCTTGGCATAATAACTCTCTGTGTGCCTTCTCCCTAGAGGACTTGGGAATAAAGACCTCTTTAATTAGTAGAATGATGCTCTTTGGGGCCAAAGTAAAGAGACAATAAAGCAACTCCCAGAGCAGACAATTACGTGAACCTGAGCCAAGCACTTCTTCCTGACATGGGGGAGATTAATGGTCTATAAAGTGATGCACCAACTATTAGGTTCTGCCTGTAGCTTCTGGAGGGTGGTCAACCTGCAGTGGTTTTGGAGTTGCAGATTGAAAAGACATCAGACCTCCCTTTGCCCCTGTATGGGCCAGTCAGCTGTGGTCACTGTCTGGCCAAGATCAACAGACCCCACCCTGGCGTAGGGTCCAGAAAACCCACTGCAGTCTTAGTTCTGGGACTGATCCCTGCTATCTGAGAAGCACTCCAAGTGCTTACCTGCCTGCTCTGTTGTAACTGATCAGCCTATCTTGTTCGCAAACTTGCTGGTCTGTTTACACTCTGGAATGATCAAAGACCCCAAAGAACTTTTGTTTATGGGGGTTGTAGCAACAACATTTCCAGTATCAGAAATTAAGACAGAAATGTTTGTGAAAACATGCATTTATTAATTTGTGAATAACAATAATAGGCTGGCGTGGTGGCTCATGCCCGTAATCCCAGCAGTTTGGGGAGCTGAGGCAGGTGCATCATTTGAGACCAGGAGTTCCAGATCAGGCCAACATGGTGAAACCCTGTCTCTATTAAAAACACAAAAATTAGCTGGTGTGGTGGTGCATGCCTGTAATCCCAGTTACTTGGGAGGCTGAGGCACAAGAATCGCTTAAACCTGGGAGGCAGCCAGGCGCAGCGGCTCACGCCTGTAATCCCAGCGCTTTGGGAGGCCGAGGCGGGTGGATCACGAGGTCAAGAGATCGAAACCATGGAGAAACCCCGTCTCTGCTATAAAAGAAACACAAAAATAAGCTGGGCGTGGTGGCACGCACCTGTGGTCCCAGCTACTCGGGAGGCTGAGGCAGGAGAATTGCTTGAACCTGGGAGGCGGAGGTTGCAGTGAGCCGAGATCATGCCACTGCACTCCGGCCTGGCACCTGGTGACAGAGCAAGACTCTGTCTCAAAAGAAAAAGAAAGAAACAATAATAAGCACAATAAGTAAAGTATGATGATGGAGATGATGAGGATGGTGATGGTAAAATGGTGATGATGGTAATAGACATGCTCACACTCCAGATTCTGTCCTCCCATTACACTGAATCTTTAAAAGCGTTCCATGAAGTGAAGCTGCTATTCTGTTCATTTTACCAACAGGGACCCAGAAAAGCTGAGTCGTTTGCCCAAGGGCAGACGTTAAGAAGCAGAGCTGGGATTCAAACCCAGGCAGTCAAGTTCCAGGTACTGTGTTCTTGGCTGTCAGAACCTGTGTACGGTCCCTTTTACAGATAGCAGTCTCAGGCAGAGAATTGTCGGCCAAGGTGGTAAATCTCCGGAGTTCCCCTCAGCAACTGAAAATACAGAGTGCACGCTACATAGGCAAGGCTTGATTTATGCAGTGTTATGTTTGTTAAATATTTGATCTGGGAGAATTAAATGGCATTTTCTCTCTAGAGGACTGGGGCTGTCAGGCCCCCAAGAAATAAAGCTGATGAAAATAGCCCTAATTGTAATCATACTCAAATGTGTACAGTTGACAGGATGCCTCCATATACGCTAGCTTATTTAATCCTCTATTTAAATGATGCTCACCAGTCTTCTAGCAAATTGACCCTCCACTTTTTGTCCCCAGAGCTTCAGCCTTGAACCAGGATTCATCCCGGCTGCTCTAGATTTTTGCCACATCCTCCAGAGTGATCACATTTATCTAGCCACTGCCCTGTGGCCCCTGATGCTTCCTCCAGAGGTTTCCTTCAATAAAAATGCTAATGGCAGTTAATATTACGTAAACACTTACCATGTGCCAGATATGCTGCTCAGTACCAGGTGTGGATTATTTGCTGCTCTCCGTAATTATGACTTACATATTTTTATTACTACATCCCCATTTTACAGATAAGGAAAATAAAGCTTAGAGAAGTCACATAATTTATCCAAGGGCACACGACAGGAGACAGAGGTCTGGGACTTGAGTGCAGCTGCCTGACTCTCCAGCCTGTTTTTAACCATGAAGCAACCCTACCTCCCATCAGCAAACTTAAGCTGTTGTTGCCTCTGTGGACTCTTGGGTCCTTAATGGTCATAAGGTAAAGTCACAGTGATGATGACAGTGATGATAATGGTGGTGATCATCCAACGGTGACGGCATTATTCAATATGGCACCCAAGTCCTTCAAAAGCTGATTCCTGACTCATTTCCTGGAGTCTCCTCCCTGCCTCACCTATCACCATGCACCCCACTCTCAAGCCACACCAAAATCCTTAATTCACCTTAACTTATCACAATGCTTGATCTCTGCATGTGCCATTTCCTCTCCTGACTGCCATACCTTCCTCACCAGTCACGCTCCTACATAGCCTTGAAGACCCAGCCCCATAGTCCACCGGGAAAAAAATCATTGATGACTTTCTGTTTCTTCGGGGCACTGTCAGAGTACTCCATTCCCACTTGAATTTAACTTGGTGATGTTGTGTCGCTTAGAGCATTAGAGAAGTGTATGAGCCTGGATTCAGAACCGCTGGCCCATACCAGCCTCTGCTACTTACTGTGTGTTACTAATTGTCTATGCTCAGGTGATTTTATGAGCCCTAGTGTTGCCATCTGTAAAATGGGTTTGATAACAGGGTCGTCTGCTCTCCCAAGGCTATTCTGATGATACAGGAGGGTGGACTTTCTAGATTCCTGTAAAAAAGGATAGTCAGATTGTCTAGGCTCAGTGGACTGTGAGGTCTTAGTACTAAGGATGCTGCTGCGGAATGCTTTCACCAGGATGCTCTCTCAGTGCCTGAAAATCAAGAGAGAACCAGGTGTCTGTCGGAACGGCCTAAAAAGGGCATAGACCATGTATGTTCTATCTGAAAAAATAGCTCCAGTAAATGGAGTGATAGGGTGGCAAGAAACAAGCTTTTCTCAGTTCTGGCAGGCCTCTTGGCTTTAGGATATAGGTCTCATCTCACGGAGCCTGCGTTGGGGTTGGGATGAGGCAAAGTATTTTCCAGTCAACCCATGGCCCACCAGGGAGTCTGCAGAGGGCTCAGTAGGATAATCTGTGAAAATCACTTACACAGTGGCTGGTGCTAAGTAAGTACTTTATAAATGTTAGCTGTTTTTAGCCACAAGAACAGTGCGTTGTAGTTCTTTATTTTCTGCTTGAGGTATCTCCCCCATGGTTTCTTTGGGTGAATAACTGGGGTCGTCTCCCCAGCTACCAAAAAAGAAAAACAGTTTGCCAAGGCAAAGGGACCCCCTGGGCATTGGAAATGACCAAAGTGGAACCTGTGTGTAGCGGTGTGTGTGTGTGTGTGTGTGTGTGTGTGTGTGTGCCTGCATGAGCACCTGAATCCCATCTAAGTGAATCTTCAGCACACATGCACACTCACATACATGCACACACATGCATTCATGTACGCATGCCCACACACGCATTTGCACACACACACAGCCTCCCACTTCTTGCATGGTGATTGCCCCTTCTCTGCCTTGAGCAGCCTCAGCTCAGCCAGTCCCTTCCCATCTTCCTTACAGCTGCATCTCCTCCATCCTCTCTCCTTTCCCCTCCTTGTTACAACTCTTGCCCATCGTCTTATAAAAATTTGCGCCATTTCCAAACCCACTGCCACATTCCTCAGTCACATTTTTCTTCCCATCCCATTTCCAAGTCCCGCCCCCCCATGTCCAGTCCAGCACCAGCGCCAGCCCTTTTAGAGGCAGTATCATCATATCCAATAGGCACAGTGTTTTCAGCGGTGGTGAGACCAAACCTTCACTCTGTCCACTGACGGG
This sequence comes from Cebus imitator, assembly GCF_001604975.1. Classification (NCBI taxonomy): domain Eukaryota; kingdom Metazoa; phylum Chordata; class Mammalia; order Primates; family Cebidae; genus Cebus; species Cebus imitator. The sequence goes on along the minus strand of NW_016107552.1, from coordinate 2,150,004 downwards.
GGTTAGAGGCTGTGGCCACACAGCTCTCCCCACACCTGGATCTCTGGGTTTTGAACATGGGGTGTCTTCTGCCTAAAACTCTCATTCTCACTCCACCTCCTCTTTGCTTGTCTAGCTTCTCCTCTAGTTTCAAGGTTCTTCCCAGATATCCCTCTTCCAGGAAGCCTTCTCCGCGTCTCAGGCTGAATCCAGCCTCCTCTGGACTCTGCAGCTGCCTCTGCTTTCCTCATTAGGGCACTCAATAAACTGAGTTCTAACTGCCTGACGGTGATTCCATAAACTACACTTGCTCACCATGATATTTCGGTACATAATACGTCCTCAATTTTTCATAATGAATAATGAAAGGAATGCAATTCTCCCTAAGGGAAAAATGACTTGTGTGATACTAAATAATTTTCGGGGATGCTTCCTCAATTTGCCTCCTGCCCGAGGGGCAATCACACAAGGCTTCTGTCCAGCTCAGAGAGTTGCCTGCCTCATGACATGTAAGCCAGCCCTAAAATGACAGAGGATGCAGATGAGAAGCCAATAATGCTCTTCTTTGTCCAGGGTGAAATCTCCATGGGTTTGGGCAGGGACTAAGCAAACAGTGCAGTGGATACCATGAGCTCTTGTCCTTCCTTCTTTCCAGGTGGGGAAGTGTTTTCCTCCTAACAAGATATGGGCTGCTGGGTCCTGCACTCCCCTAGGCTGACAGCAACTAGGGAAATAAAGCCTATAGTATCCTCTTTTCCAGGGGCCTGTGTTAGTCCATTCTCACTCTTTTTTTTTTGGGGGGGGGGACGGAGTTTCGCCCTTGTTACCCAGGCTGGAGTGCAATGGCGCGATCTCGGCTCACCGCAACCTCCGCCTCCTGGGTTCAGGCAATTCTCCTGCCTCAGCCTCCTGAGTAGCTGGGATTACAGGCACGCGCCACCATGCCCAGCTAATTTTTTGTATTTTTAGTAGAGACGGGGTTTCACCGTGTTGACCAGGATGGTCTCGATCTCTTGACCTCGTGATCCACCCGCCTCGGCCTCTCAAAGTGCTGGGATTACAGGCTTGAGCCACCGCGCCCGGCAGTCCATTCTCACTCTTATGCTGCTGTGAAGAAACGCCTGAGACTGGGTAATTTATTAAAAAGAAAAGGGGGTTTAATTGACTCACAGTTCCTCATGGCTGGGGAGACTTCAGGAAACTTAGAATTATGGCAGAAGGCACCTCTTCACAGAGTGGCAGGAGAGAGAATGAGTGCAGAGCAAAGGGGGGAAAAGCCCCATATAAGACTATCAGATCTCATGAGAACTCACTATCATGAGAACTACATGGGAGGACCACCCCCATAATCCAATCACCTCTAAAGAAGTCCCGTCCATGATATGTGGGGATTATGGGAACTACAGTTCAAGATGAGATTTGAGTGGGGACAGAAACAAACTGTATAAGGGCCTCAGGAGGGTGTCCTACAACGGGTTTGTCTCTTATAAACTCCTTTTGGGCCTTTGTGGTCACAGATCATGGGAGGTTTGGTCTTGGGAGGACAGTGTTCTGTTGTGGAAACACACGTGGTTTCTACTCATTGATATTCAAACATTGCTTTTTGTAGTAACCTTTGATGACGTGTTTTTACCTAAGATCTATGAAAAAACTTGACAGGTTGTATTTTTCAAAAATGTGTGTGTGTGTGTGTGTGTGCGCGTTTGTGTGTGTGTGTGTGTGTGTGTGTGTGTGTGTGTATGAGAATGGTGGAAATGATGCTATGGGACTTCCAAGGTGAGGTCATAGGCAGGATACAGTCTTCTCTTGCAGCTTCCCTCGTCATTTTTCTCTCCTTCGCCTTCTCCCTCTCTCCCACCCCCTTCTCTCTTTCCAATTACTTCCAAAATACATCCATCATGCTATGAAGAAGCCCAAACCAGCCCATGCTGAGAAACCACACAGACAGAGGCCACACAGAGAAGAACTGGGGTTGCAACCGATAGTCAACATTAACCTCTAGACATAAGAATAAATGGGACTCTAGATGATTCCAGCTCCAGCCTTCAAGTCTTCCAGCAGAGACTTCAGGAATCGTGAAGCTGAGACAGACCATTCCTGCTGTGCCCTGTCTGAATTCCTGGCCCCCAGAATCTGGTGAGCATCTAAATGGTTGTTTTACACCACTGTGAGTTCTGGGGCAATCTGTTATACAGCTAAAGCAACTGAAACAAGACTGGAATACAAAAGTAGAGACTCAAAGAAATTGTGAATGCATAGAAATTAATCAGAGGGGCCGTTAACCTCCTATCTCTGTATGAGCAAGGGCCTTGAAGTCATAACTCATCAACTAAGTGGGAATATCAGGAGTGACCACCTAAAACGATCCTGATGATTAATAACCTCATTTTATAGGTGATAAAACTGAGGCCCAGAGAGACTACCCACAAAATGATCAAGCAGAGACCCGCCAACATCCAGTTTTGCAAGGCTCCTGGCATGCAATAGATGTGACATGATAGTCTCTCCTGGTGAGAATGGTAATCATTAACAAAGATTTATTGAGTATCTATCCTTCACTGACATTGTCAAATGTCTTCACCATATGCCTTCCAGGTAGGTGATATTGTTCCCATTTCACAGATGATAAAATTAAGGTTCAAAGCAAGAAGTGACTTGTCCATGGTCAGACAGTCAGGAAGTGATGGTGCTGAGTCCAGAACCCAGATCTGTCCCTCCCCAGTGGCTGCTCACAGTTCCTGCTGCCTGTTCCGTCACCACTTACTACTTTCCCTATCTCAAGAATGTGAACAACGTCTTCAGTGTTAATGCATGTGGAGACACTCAGCTAGAAGATGGCTTGGCTATTGTCTTCCAAGTCAGATGCCCACACTTTGAATATTTCATTAGATGCTTACAACCTATGAAGCCTTGGGGAAGATGTCACTTCACCTCTTTGAGCCTCAACTTTCTTGTCAGTAAAGGGCATTCAAATCCCTTCTAGATATGAGTGTCAGATTGGGCAAAGTGTGTAAGGAGCCTAACACAGCTCTCATTAATTATTAGGCGCCCAATTCAATTTGATTCCCTCTTTTAATTCTCATTTGAAGACCACCCCCCATCCTATCCCACTGCAAAGAGCTTTTAGTAACAAAACTGACAGGTTACAGTGGTGGAGAGCTTGCCATGTAGCAGGCACTGTTTCAAGTGCTTTACACAAGTTTCACCTAAGCCTCATAATTGTATTATGAGGTCTAGGTACCATCATTATCTTTATAGACTAAAACACCAAGGCAAAGAGAGGTAAAGTTCTTGTATTCGTGCACTATGGTTTCCATAAGAACAACAGAGGTGTATTATCTCACAGTTTGGAGGCCAGAAGTCTGACATCAAGGTGTCAGCAAGTCTGTGATTCCTCTGAAAGTGCTAAGGGAGGACCTGTTCCAGGCCCCACCTCGCTTCTGGCAATCTTTGGTGTTCCTTGCCTTGTAGAAGCACCACGCTTATCTCTGCCTTCAAGTTCTCGTGACATTCTCCCTGTGTGTGTCTCTGTGTTCACATTCTCTTATTTTTATAAGGACACAAGTCACATGGGATGAGGGGCCCACCTTACTCAAGTGTGAACTCATCTTAACAAATGACACCTGCAACAGCCCTATATCTAAATAAGAACACATTCCTGGAAGCTTGGGAAAAAGACTTCGGCATGCAAATCCGGGGAGCACACAACTCAACCCACAGCAATGATCTTGTTCAAGGTCACACAGCTAATAAATGGTGGGGATAGGCTTCAGATCGACTGCCTGCAGCTTCTGCATTCTTGAACATGCTGATCATAATCTGCCCCACAGACTGATGGGGAATAAGAGTCTCTGGGAAGAACACATAGCTTGCAAGCCCAGTTGTGCCACCCTAGAAGTGCTCTAGCTCCCCAGAACCAGCCCCCACTATAGTGTGACTCAGGCAGCTTGGGAACACTGGGGGTGGCTTCCCCAACAATTCCACTCAAGCACAAGAACAGTTCGTTTGCTAAAGTAATTAAAAACGTAATCTGCGCTATTAAATTCCTCCTCCATTTTTCTGCTGTACGTGTTCCCCAGCGGGCCAAGTTATATGCCTTTCCTACTCATTGCTGACATGTCGGCTCTGCCCACAGCTCCCTCCTAAACTGCCATTCGTTAGAGATGATGGGAGTTTGAGACAGTTTGTTTTAATGTCAGGATCGACATCGCTGATAATTATATACACATACCCCATTTGCTGGAAATTCACTGCTGGAATAAGAGGCTGGGTTGACAGCTCTGACGTCCCCAGCTCTCTCATCAGCTGCAGATAGGGGTGCATGCCCAGGGCATGGGTGGTAGTCTCTTCACTATGGGGGTTCACTCTGAGCTGGCTTTAGTGGCATCAAATGACAGCCGTCATGCAGTTTGAACCGGAGGAGTCAGTCCTTGACAGCCCAGACCATTTGAAGAAGAATCACCCAACCCACCAACCATCTCTCCCACAGCACATACCCTTTTACATGTGAGAGAAAAAAATGAAATGTGCACTTAATAGAGGATGCTCTGGTTCTTTTTTTGTTGAAAATGTTTATTGATGTGTCTATCCTGGGGGCATGATGAAAGAAAAACTATCACTTATTTAAGCACCCACTGTACCTCAAACACTGCTAGGCCATCCACATTGTCTAAATCTTCATAGTAGCCCTGAGATAGCATTTTTATGTTTCTGGATGATGAAACCAAAGCACTCAGAAGGGAAAGGATCTGACCAAGGTAGGGCAACTGAATTGAGATTTCAAGATGCCTGCTATGATTTGACCTCTTGTTACCACTTTATGCTGTTGATAACACTGTTCCATGAAACTCCTCTTCTGTTAGGCTCTAAAGCACTTATTTTTCTTGGTTTCATTCCTACCTTTCTGGTCTTTCCTAATGTTTCTTTTTCTATCCAGGCTCTTCTCTGCTGTTTTAGCATTAAATATCAATGTGCTCCAGGGATTTTCTAAGTTCAGTCCTCTCCTCTTCCCACTACCCAAAATGTTCCCTAGCAGATCCCACCCAAGCTAATGGCTTCAGCCTTCAGCAATATGCTGAGAGTTCCCAAGTCCATAGGTCCAGCTGGGGTTTCTTAGCTAAGCTATAAATCCAAATATCTAACCACTTTCTGTATATGTCCGTGTGAGAGACACATAGACTCCCCTGAACATATACATGTTTCACATCCAATTTGCTTCTCCTCTGCAATCTTTGATTTTGGAATTGGTACCATCATGCAATCCTCTGCCCAAATAAAAAACTGGAGAGCTAACTGTGGACTCTTCCTAACTTCCTATCCCAGACACACACAGGTAATTAACCATCAGATTCTGTATCTGTCCCCTCGTTTTCATAAACATCTTCTCCCTGGAGATTTTTAACTGCCTCTCTCAGTTGCCCCCTTTTTGTCTTCCATTGTGGTGGTTTTCAAGTGTGTTCTTAAATTATCTAGCAATCCTCTTAACAAAAGGTGGAGACTAATTTCTCTCCTCTTGAGTGTGGACAAGACTCACTTCTAACAAGTAAAATGTAGTGGGAGTGATAGTGAGTGGCTTCTAGGATTAAGTCACAAAAGGTATTATTTTTGCTCCTCTTTTCCCCTCTCTTTTCCTTTATCTCTCCTCTCCTCCTCCATTCCCTCTTTCTTCATCCTCTGCTTCTTCCTCTCCTCTTAACTTACAATCATGACACAAGGTGAAGGGGAAACAGACACATCCTACATGGCTGGAGCGGGAGAAAGAAGGTGAAGGAGGAAGTGCTACACACTTTTAAACAACCAGATCTCATGAAAACTCACTGTCTTGAGCACAGCAAGGGGAAAGTCCATGTCCTAATCACCTCCAACCAGGTCCCTCCTCCACACTGGGGACTACAATTCAACATGAGATTTTCATGGGAACATACATCCAAAATCATGTTAATTTTCTATAGCATTGAGGTTTCTTAAAAGACTCTGATACCTGGCAGAGCTGAATTTGAATCCTGGCCCTGCCTCTTTCTGGCTGTGTGATCCTGAGTAAGCTACTTACCATCTCTGTGCTTCAGTATTCTCTGTAAAATGATGGCGATAATTATAGTATCTACCAGCTATTTTTTATTTCAGCTCTTCTGATAGTTGTATAGTGATAGGTCACTGGGATTTTAATTTGCATTTCCCTGATGGCTAAATTGAGCAACTTTTCATCTACTTCTTTTCCATTTGTGTAGCCTCTTTGGTGAACCAATACTCCTTTACACATTTGTTACTAACTTTATGTTGCAGATTAAATGAGATACTTTCAGAAAGTGCTTCGCATATTACTAAGTACATATTCAGTATTTAAGAATTGCCCTCTATTTCTGACCTATGAAAAGACATAGGCAGCCACATCATAAGAGTGAAGGGCTTCAATGCCTCACTGACAGCATTAGACACATCATCAAGGCAGAAAACTAACAAAGAAATTCCAGACTAAAATTTGAGATTAGATCAATTGGACCTAATAGACATCTATGGAATACTGCATCCATCAACCACATCATCAGTACATGGAACATATTGCAAGATTGTCTACATTTTCAGCCATAAAGCAAGTCTCAATAAATTCAAACAAATGCAGTTATACCAACCATACTCCCAGACCACAGTGGTACGAAAATAGAAATCAATACAAAAAAGACCTTCTCAAGCCACACAATTATATGGAAATTAAACAACTTGCTCCTAAATGACTTTTGGGTAATCAAAAAATTCTTTGCGATAAATAAAAAGAGAAACAACATATCAAAATCTCTGGGATGCAGTGAAAGCAGTGTGAAAAGTTTACAGCACTAAATATGCCAAAAAGTTACAAAGATCTTAAATTAATAATCTAGTATCATATCTAGAGGGACTAGAAAAACAAATACAAATGAACCACTAAGCTAGCAGAAGAAATGAAATAACTAAAATCATAGTGGAACTGAATGAAATTGAGACATAAAAATTTATACAAAAAATCAACAAACTAAAAGTTGGTTGTTTAAAAGGATAAGTGAGATTAATAGACCATTAACTACATTAACAAAGAGAATAAAAGGGAAGATCCAAATAAGCACAACTGAAATGACAGAGGTGACATTACAACCGATCCCATAGAAATACAAAAGGTCCTCACTGACTATTATGAACACCTTTATGCACACAAATTGGAAAATCTAGAGGAAATGAATAAAGTCCTGGAAACACACAACCTTTAAAGATCGAATCAGGAAGAAACGGAAACCCTGAACAGACCAATATTGTGTAGAGAAATTGAATCCATACTAAAAGCTATGGACCAGATGGATTCATAGCAAAATTCAACTAGACATACAAAGAAGAGCTGGTACCAATTCTACTGAAACTATCCCAAAAAAATCGAGCAGGAAGGACTTCTCCCTAATTCATTCTACAAAGCCAGCATCTTGCTGATACCCAAACCTGGCGAAGACACAACAAAAAAAGAGAAAACTACAGGCCAATATCCCTAATGAACATAAATGCAAAATTTCTCAACAAAATACTAGCAAACTGAATTCAGCAGCAAATTTAAAAGTTAATTTACTATGATCAAAGAAGCTTCTCTCCTGGAATGCAAGGCTGGCTCAAAATATGCAAATCAATAAATGCGATTCACCACGTAAACAGTTAAAAACAAAAAACGTGATCATCTCAATAGACTTCAACAAGATTCAACATGCATTCAGGATAAAAACTCTCATCCACGTAGGCTTTGAAAGAACAAACCTCAAAATAATAAGAGCCATCTATGACAAACCAACAGCCGACATCATGCCGAATGGGCAAAAGCCGGATGCATTCCTCTTGAGAACTGGAACAAGAGAAGGATGCCCCCTCTCACCACTAGAAGTGCTAACCAGAGCAGTCAGCCAAGAGGAAGGAATAAGAGGCATACAAAGAGAAAAAGAAGAAAAACATTGTCTCTCTTCACTGATAACAACATTCTACACCTAGAAAACCCTAAAGACTCTGCCAAAAGTCTCCTGGAACTTATAAACGGCCTGAGTAAAGTTTCAGGATAAAACCTTGGTGTACAAAAATCACTAGCATACACCAATAACATTCAGGCTGAGAACCAAATCAAGAATACAGTCCAATTTACAGCACACACACACACACACACACACACACACACACACACACACAACCTAAGAATACATCTAACAAAGGAGATGAAAGATCTCTACCAGGAGAATGATAGAACATTCCTGAAAGATATCACAGAAGATGCAAACAAATGGAAAATATCAGATGCTCATGAACTGGAAGAATCAGTAGCATTAAAATGGCCGTACTGCCCAACGCAATCTACAAATTCAGTACTAGTCCTAACAAACTACCAATGTCATTTTTCACAGAACTACAAGAAACTATTCTAAAATTCATATGGAACAAAAAAGAGCCCAAACTGACAAAGCAATCCTAAGCAAAAAGAGCAAAGCCAGAGACATCACGTTATACGATTTCAGACTGTCCTATAGGGCTACAGTAACCAAAACAGCATGGCACTGGTACAAAAACAGACACATAGACCAATGGAACAAAATAGAGAACCCAGAAATAAAGCCAAATACCTACAGCCATCTGATCTTTGACAAAGTCAACAAAAATAAGCAATGGGGGAAAGACTACCTGTTCAATAAATGGTGCTTGGATAGCTGGCTAGCCATACGCAGAAGAAATAAACTGGACCCCTACCTTTCACTACACACAAAATTTAATTTGAGATGGATTAAAGATTTAAATGTATGACCTCAACCTATAAGAACCCTAGAAGAAAACCTAGGAAACACCATTCTGGACATCAGCCTTCGGAAAGAATTATGACTAAGTCTTCAAAAGCAATTGCAACAAATCCAAATATTGACAATTGAGACCTAATTAAAGTGCTTATGCACAGCAAAGGAAACTATCAACTCGGTAACAGACATCCTAAAAAATGAGAGAAAATATTTACAAACCATACATCTGACAAAGGTCTGATATCTAGGATCTATAAAAAAAACTTGATTTAACAAGCAAAAAAATAACCCCATTAAAATGGGAAAAAGACATGGACAGACCCTTCTCAAAAGAAGACATACAAGCAACCAACAAACATGAAAAAAGTGCTCAACATCACTAATAATCAGAGAAATAAGAATCAAAACCATAGTGAGACACCATCTCACACCAGTCAAAATGACTATTATTAATTTAAAAAAAAAAAAAACAGATATGGGTGAGGCTGTGGAGAAAAGGGAGCACTGATGCACGGTTGGTAGGAATGTAAATTAGTTCAGCCACTGTGGAAAATGGTTTGGAGGTTTCTCAAAGAACAAAACAGAACTACCATTCGACCCATAGTGGATAAGTAGAAAAGAAAATAAATTGAATTGAAAAGAAAACAAATTGTTTTAACGAACAATGTTCATGACATCACAGTTCACAATAGCAAAGACATGGAGTCTCCCTAAGTGCCCACCAATGGTGGATTAGATAAAGAAAACGTGGTATGTATACACTGTGGAATACTATACAGCCATAAAAAGAACGAAATCATGTCCTTTGCATCAACATGGATGCAGCTGGAGACCATCATCCTAAGCGAATTAACACAGAAACAGAAAGCCAAATACCACATGTTCTCACTTATAAGCTAGAGCTAAACATTGGACACTTACAGACATAAAGATAATAACAATAGACACTTGGAAATAATAGAGGTGGGAGAAGGGAGAGGGGCAAGGCTTTAAAAACTAGCGCTTGAGTGCTACGCTGACTACCTGGGTAATGAGAGAATTCATATCCCAAACCTCAGCATCACACAATATAGCCATGTAACATATCTGCATATGTATCCCTGAATCTAAAATGAAAGTTGAAATGATGAAAAAATAAAAATTAAGAATAAGAATCATCTAAACCAGAAGATCTTCTGATAGGCCGCTTTGACTTCTTGTTGACCAGAGTTGGCCCTATGGGCATCCCTAGCTGCAAGAAGTCTGGGATGTGAGCATTTTGTTTTGTTTTGTTTTGAGTCTTGCTCTGTTGCCAGGCTGGAGTGCAGTGGCACAATCTCAACTCACTGCAACCTCCGCCTTCTGAGTTCAAGTGATTCTCTTGCCTCAGCCTCCCAAGTAGCTGGGACTACAGGCACGCACCACCATGCCCAGCTAACTTTTGTATTTTCAGTAGAGATGGGGTTTCATCATGTTGGCCAGGATGGTCTCGATGTCTTGACCTAGTGATCCACCATGGCCTCCCAAAGTGCTGGGATTACAGGTGTACGCCACCGCGCCTGGCCAGGTGTGGACATTTTTAATGAGCTCTGCTCATAATGTAATACTTTAGTAATCCAAAAGGAGAAGTAAATACTGGGTAGATGAATAGCAATGTCTGACACAAAATATATCCATAAAAATTATATAATTGCATGTTTTAAATTTTATACAAATTATATCACTCTGTGTATTATCTTTTGAAATCACCCAACATTGTTTTTTAACTTTATCTCTATTTATTTATGGAAATGTGGCTCATTTATTTCATCGTTGATATTATTCCATAAATAAATATTACTGTTTAAAAACAGAATTTCCCTCATGGTGCACAGAGAATACAAACCACAGGACCCTCAACTTTCTGGCCTCAGAATCGAAAACTGAGTCGGGAGGTCAGAGCTTTAATTTTGGCTCTGTTTCAGTTTATTTGGTTCTTTCCAAGCACTTTTTTTCTGCCTGTACCTCCTCCTCAGCGCACCTGCCTCTTTGGATGCAGATTTGAATTGTTACCTCCTAGAGCCAATGATACACCTCACCTCTTTGCCGACAAAGGTAAATATAATTAAAAAGTGATTATGATCTGGGAGTACATTCATAAGCTTTGCTAGACCTAATTATACAGCAAGTGCAAGTCTCTGGGCATCAAATTCTTTCTAGATGAAAGTTACTGACACCATCAGTTGTGTGCCAGTGAGCGGGGGTAAGGTTTGTACTGTTGGGGCAGAGTCTGAGATGCGAGAAGGAGACCCTGACCCAGGGCAAACCATGTCCCAGCTTCGATAATGTTCCTGGTTCTGAATGTGTTCATTTGAGTCACATTTGTCCAGCACCATTCATGGTCATATCTTGTTCTTGAGGAGTTCACCGTCTAACTGAGGAGAGAGGCTTGTCCATAAAGGCAGAGTGATACATTTGTAAAAGTGTATTTGTTCTTTCATCAAAGAGGATACACAGACAGCAATTAAACACGTGAAAAGAAGTCAACAGCATCAGGCATCAGAAAAATGCAAATGAGACATCACGATGCGATCTCACCATGCACGTATCGGAATGGCTGAAATAAAAAATAATAAAAACACCAACTGCTGCAAAGATGTGGAGAAATCAAATCGCTCATCCACTGCTGGTGGGAATGAGTCCTTATGGTGATGGAAGTGTTCTGTGTCTTGACTGGATCAAGGTCAGTATCTACATTATGATATTGGACTACAGTTTTGCAAGATGTTACCGCTGGGGAAAATTAGGTAAAAGGTACATCGGATCTCTGTGTTATGTCTTACAATTGCATGTGAATCTACGGCTGTCTCAAAATAAAAAGTTCAATGTTTTAAAAAAGAGAGTATTGGCTCCTTGCCCCAAACTTTTCAAAGCTTCCTATTGCCTTTTGTAATAAAACACAAACCCTCATCTTGGCTTCCAACCCTGTTAACCTCCCAGATAGTCCCATGCTGCCCTATTTTCCAGACCCCAGTCACCCTGGGCTGTTTGGTCTCGATCTCTTTATTCCTTTCTAACTTGATTTCCAGCCTTCTTCTGTAATGTTCTCTCTCCACAAAATATCCTCTCCTGGCTTGTCTCCCTGCTGCTCTTTCTCATCATTTGGATTTGAGCCTAAACATCACCTCCTCATGGAGGGCCTCCTTGATTTCCTCCAAATAAGCCCCCTCTGAAGTTCTCTCTCACTGTCCATCTGTAATTATTAATGTGTTTTCTGGTTTACTGACTTAATTTTCTGTCTTCTCTACTAGACTATAAGTTCCTTGAGGGCAGGCATCTTGTCAACCAGGCTCACTAATGCTTCCCCAGAGTCAGCTGAGTGGCCAGCACATGAAAGAGGCTGAATAAATACTTGCAGGTAGGAGGAGAGAAAGGGAGGATAGAAGGGAAGAGAGGATGAAGGGATGAAGAGAGGGAGGGAGGAGAAAAGGGTAGAAGGGAGGGAGGGAGAAAAATGGGGGAGGAGAGAAGGTAGGGTAGGTTGGGAGATGTCAAAGAGGTGGCTCAATGGGGCTTTGTCTGTGGGCAAGAGGGACAGAAGGAACGCATGGCGACAACTGATTCGGGCTTGATCATGATGGCAGATTCTGGTGTCGTTTGTTCTTCATGAGGAACGAGAGTGTTTGCAACAGGAGAAAACAGAAAAGTGTGAGTTCATTTTCAGTGTGTCAAATTCCTCTACCTTCCTGCCTACCCTACATCCTTCTGCACCTGGTTGTGTTGGACACACAGAGGAGCCCTTTTTACCGAGTAATTGGTCAGTAAATCAAAAGGAAAATGGTTAAAACCGAGAATGAAAATGATAAATTCCTCAACACATTTTATTAAACTTAAAGACGTGTACATTCATTCACTAACCTTAAGACAGAAGGTGAGGCTTTCTTCCCGAGTATGTATTTTGCTGTTGGTCTTTCATATAATTTTTCTTGCCAAGTGATATCTATGTGATATGCATTAACTCTGAGCCTAAACGGTCACCTCCCACACCTAATTTGATAGCAGTTCTTTAATGGGCTTACTTAATTAAATTGTGCAATTATAATGACATGTACAACCAGCATAAACAGGTTTGGAAAGAAGCGACTTGAAGTGAGTGTGGACCTTGGCTGAGAGGTGTCAAGTGCCTGGGGAAATGACAGCGGTGTTGGCTAGGCATCAGTGGGCAGTGGGTACCAGTCATCATGATTTTTAGCAAGACCGAGAGTCTACAAACATCGCAAGTTTGTTAAGAGGAAGTTGGCTAAGATTCAGTGAAGTATTCATCTACATATGCATTAAATAAATGAGTGAAAGTGGTGATCTAGTCTCAGTCATCCCTCTGGTCTCGGTATCTGTAAAATGGGCCCAAGACTAGTTAAGTGGGAAAGTTATCATGGACGCAAGATGAGCACAAGGTGTATAAACCTGGCACCCAGTTCCTAGCTCCTGCCCAAAGCCAGGGCTGGAGAAGATCTTTCCAAAGCCCCTCAGCCTGTGAGGTCTGCATGTCGACAACTTTTTACAAAAGCAGCCAGGATCCCCTAGCTATCTTCCTTGATGCCCAAAAGACATAACATAGAAATCTGACTTATAGTTCCCCCAAAACTCAAATGACAAGGGACAGTTAAGTTCCTCCCTCATGGAGAACCCCTGGGCAGTATGATAAGCAGTTATGGCTCAGAGGTTGAGGGCAAGTTAACAGGGTTTGAATCCTAATTCAACTTCACAGTATCTGTGTCTTCCCGGGCAAGTGACGTTATCTTCCAGAGCCTCAGTTTCCTCATCTGTAAAATAGGAGTTAAAATGAATGCACGTGAAGTATCACATTTATGTGTAGTACACAGCAGGTACATCATCAGTAGTAGCTACTAATATTATTATTGTTAATAATTACTATTGAAAGCTGGCAGAAACAGGCAGCCTGCCAGATACCCTCTGGTCATACAACAAATGAATGTTGCTCTTCTGTCCTAGAGAGGAAAAAGCAATTTGCCACTTCCTCTCCTGTTTGAGTCAATTGCCATTTCCTTCTGATTAATATTTATGAAAATGGCTTTGTGCCTTTGGAAGGAAAGGACAATGTTTGTCAAACAGAAGTCTATAAATTTATATGATAATTAACCTCCCCATCCATTCCAGCACCCCCCGGAAAGCAAAGATAACTGAAACGAGGCGTCCATGAGATTTAATGGGTGGGAGACTTTGGCCACAGAGGAACTACATATGCAAAACCCCAGCAGGAAATATGCTGGGGAAACCAGTTTCCTGGACTACGGGATGTCGGGGTTAGAAGATCCTTGAAGGTTGTCTGAAGCCATCACTCCCCAGCTGCCAGGAGACTCCAGGGTATAGATGTGGTCGATGAGCCTAGACCTCCTTCCTTCTCCACAATGACTGGTTTATAATGGACACACGTCTCACCGGTCTACTTGGAATGGCTCTTGGGATTCTATCACAAGAGAGGTGCTGCTAAGCTGCAGAATGCCAGCTTGGAGGTGCCAGAGCTGACTAAGAAGAGAGACTGCCCAGGAAGCAAACCAAATCGAAACCTCTGAAAGACAGAGGAAACCAATTCTTGATGATATTATTTGAGTACTGGACGCAACTGTGCCTGAATTTCTCCTCACTGAATTTTACGGTTGCATGAACCAAAAAATTATTCATTCTTACCAAAAGCCAGTTGGGTTTTGCGTCTGTCACTTGCAACCAAAAGAATCCTGTTAAAGTTTAACCCCTTATTTGACAGATAAATATTCTGAAATCCAGAGCGGGGAAGTGACCAAGGTTATGCAGCAAGCTTGTGGTGGAAACCGGTATGAATGAGGAATAGAGTTTCGCTTTGATTCTACATTTTAAAAATATAAATTAGACAAAGCTTAAAAAAATTTTTTTTGGTAGGCAATTGCCATGGTTTAGATATGGTTTGCTTGTCCTCACCAAAACTCATGTTGAAAACGGATCCCCAACGTGGAGGTGTTGGAAGTCGGAGTCTGGTGGGAGCTCTTTGGGTCATGCGGGAAGATCCCTGATGAATTGCTTGGTGCCATTCTGGCAGTAGTGAGTGAATTCCTGCTCCAGTGAGACTAGATTAGGTCTCTTGGGAATGGATTAGTTCCCAAGAGAGTGGATTGGTATACAGCCAGTTTGTTAGTCCGTTCTTGCATTGCTATAAAGAAGCATCTGAGGCTGGGTAATTTATAAAGAAAAGAGGTTTAATTGGCTCACAGCTCCGCAGGCTATCCGTGAAGCATAGCACCAGCATCTGCTTCTTGTGAGCCCTCAGGAAGCTTACAATCATAGCAGAAGTCAAAGAGGGGTCAGCAAGTCACATGGAGAGATGAGGGGGAAGGTGTCACACACTTCTGAACAACCAGATCTCTCACTAATCAAGAGGAAGAACTCACTCATCACCAAGGGGATGGCAATAAGGCATTCGTGAGGAATCTGTCCCTCTGATCCAAAAACCTCCCATCAGGCCCCCCTCCAACACTGGGGATTACATTTCAACATGAGGTTTGGAGATGACAAACAACCAGCCCGTGTGAGCTGGGATGTCCCTCTGTTTTTCCCTCTTTGCACGTGTCTGCTTACCTTTTTACCTTCTTTGCCAAGTTGTGATGCGGCATGAAAGCCCTCACCAGGGCCATGCTGTTGAACTTCTTGGTCTACAGAATCATGAGCCAAATAAACCTCTTTTCTTCATAAATTGCCCAGTTTTAGGTATGCTAGTGTGGTAACACAAAATGGACTAAGACACCAATGTTGGTGCGGTATGAGGAAATATCATACTCGTACACTAACTGGAAAATGTGCAAATTAGTAAGACTTTCTGGGGAGACAGATATTTTGGCAACAGAATACTTAGAAATCATGTTGATATTTAATGTGTAAATAGATCATATTATACCACAGGACCCCTGGATGCATGAATCCTGCCTCAGAAATATGAGTATCTTCTCACCTAGGAATTCCCATTGAAGAATTTGTCCTAAGGAAATAATCTAAAAGGCCTACGAATATTTGGGGCACAAACATGTTCATCACTGTGTTGTTTATAATAATGGAATTTAGGGGGAGAAGAAATCTCAATAGGGAAAATGGCCAAAAAAGAAGGATACATCCATGAATGAGAATACCATAAAATAAAAAATTAAAATCATGTTACGAAAGAATGTTTTATTACACAGAAAAATGTTCACGATATATTAAGTAAAAAGGCCAGGTTACAGTCTGATTTATGCCATGTAATAATGTGTTACCCAAATTAAGGGAGGGAGCACCAATATTTATGCACGTTTGCATATGTGAATACAGCATAGAATATAGACAACAAGAAAATAAGCCAAAACATTAGCAATGTTTATCTCTGGGTGATAGTTATTTGCTTCTTTGTGCTTTTCTGTGGCTTCCAAATATACTACAATGAACATGTGTTGCTTATGCAATCATTAAAAAAATTGAAGTTTAATATTTTTAAAAAATTGATTCAGGTTGGTAAAAAATAACTGGGCCAGCCAGGGATGAGTACATGGTACAGCCCCTGTCAGCCACTTTGTAGATTCCACAGAGGCTTTGAAATATTTGCCTTGGACATAGAACTGCATCCATAATCTAAATTATTACAGAAGAAAACTCTGGCTCATAGGCAGCACGTGAAATGTGTTCCATGGGCTATTTTAATTCTCTCATTTACCTCAAAGAATAGGCATTATTAGCCCATTTTACAGGTTAAATGGCCGAGGCTCAGAGGGGATAATCATCTTGCACAAGGTCACACAGCTAGCAAGGGGGCATGGTTGCAAGTTAGATCCAATCCAGCTGATTCAACATTTAGCTGGAATCCCAGCCTTTACACTGGCTTCCGTGGGGTGGAAAGTCCAAGCTGCAGCTGAAGCCTCACTGGAAGGAAATTGTCTACATTCCTTCATCATAAGCCTGCGATGTCTGCTGCTCTTCTGTCTTCTGGTAGAGGCTGTGTTCTGGTGTGGCCCCATTTTACAGGGGAGGTCACTAAGGCTCTGCGCCTGAGATTACTCAGCTAGAAAATGGCCCCTAGGTTGTCGGTGAAGGCCAGATGCCTTCTGCAGCCCTGAGTGCTTCTACATGCAGAACTCAGGCTGCAGTGGGAGGAGCAACCTCTCATGGGCCTGGGCCTTAGAGAACTGCCCAGTTAATTGCCAGAATCAATTTGTGCTAATCCCCCACAATTCTAAACCTGCTGAGGCCTCTTTCCATGCCCTGCAAGCCTCAAATTGACTGCGGGTAATGAAAGTCATTTGTAAAGAGACATTTATTGTTATCATCTTCAGCTGTGTTCCAAGCCCATGTCTTGTCTTCAAACAAGCAGTAATGAAAGGGTCTTTGAAAAGGAAGGCACAGGAGAAAACTCATTCATCCCACCTGATCATTGTAGAAATGAAAAGGGAAAGAGAGGTGCTCTGGCCCGCCCTTAGCAAAGCAGCTGCTGATAGCGTTGTTTAAATTTAAGGTCTGAGAGTGAAAATGGGAGTAGGCTGATTCATCCACATTCTCTTGTCTCATTCTAGCCTCCTGTGGAACTCAGGTGCCCATCATTCTTCCTGCACCTGTCGATCACCTGTTGGGTACTTGGAATGGTGCTAGGTACTGAGGTAACAGGTGAAAAAGACATAGGTGGAGAGTTCACAGCCTAGAGTGAGAGACAGGCAGGGCTGCCTGCATTCACAGAGGGATTCACCCCACCGTATATTCATGCATGCAATGTTTAGTGAGTAGCTCCTTAGTACCCCACACTCTGCAGGGATTGAAGATGTTGCAGGTGAGGTTCTTGGGGAAGCAGACCTTGAGACAGTTAAGGAGTGATGGAGAGAACCTTTAAGAGGAACACCTGTAGAAAGAATGGGGACGAATGCTGAACTGGGCAGAGAGAGATGAGGAACCGTGATACAGACCAGGGCCATCTCCATGGGAGGCCAGGGCCTAGCATGGCCTTTCAGGATTGTCCTAAATTTGGCCAATGAGATCAGGCTTTCTACCCCACATCACCCAGGAAGGCCATGCCCTGGGGCGAGGCAGCTCTCTGCAGCTGAGCCTTCCCTGACAGCGCCATCTGCCAATAGGGCTTGAAGAGGGATCTGGGCTGTGCGTCCCCATTCCATCACAAGAGAGAGGAAAAGTGCCATTTCATCCGCCTGAAAGAGCTTTCCTCTGTCTGAAAAAAAAAAAAAAAAAAACCCTATTCTGTGGAGCAACAAGGAGTAACTAGGAAGGTGAAGTCATTCATTCATTCATTCATTGATCTATTTAATATTGATCGAAGAACTACTGTGTGCCAAGTCCTGCTAGCTGCTCAAGATGACAGTCATGACGAGAGACATGATTCCTGCTTTCATGGAGAAATTAGACAGTTCTATAATGAGCAGTTTAGGTACGGTGGTGAGAAGAGCTACAAAGCAGAAGAAAAGCAGGGATCATAATGAAGGCATGTGCACCTTCAACAGTGTACAAGGCAGGGAAACGTTTCTATGAGAGGCATTAATCCTGGAGCAAGGGGTGTTGAGGAAAGACTTCCTGGAGGAGGTGACATTTAAGCTAAGCTTTGAAGGCTGCGTAGGAGTTCATAGGTAGGTGGAAGTGGCAGGAGGAACATTCAGATGGAAGGAAACAGCTTGTGCAGAGCTGTAGAAGTGCAAAATCATGTACCCCAACTGGATGAAACCATGAATCTGGACCCTGAACTGAATTTTGGAAGCCTACTTTCTCCCAGTGATGGGGGGAGGTGAAATAGGGGTTGTGATCCAGCAGCTAAGACAACCCAGTCCAGACTTGGAGGAGGTTATGCCAAAGAGTTTGACTTGGTGCTTTGATCATTTGGGGGCAATATCTCTTTAATAGCTGCTGCTTTTCAGCCAGGGGAACAGTTATAGTGGCCTCAGTTGGTGTGACAGTGACTGCATGAGCCTATTTGATGCAAAACCTTTCGCAGATGCTCTTGGCAGCTCCTTGAGAGAAAGCGAGTCACCCTTAGCCTGAGTTTCTGTCTCAGCCATGCAACACTAACTCCATTTACAAAGCTCAGTAGACAATGATAACATCACTCTTCTTCCAGAGCAAAGAACCTATGCAGCCTGCTTCCTTTGGATTGAAGAAATCTGAATTTTTCGGCTATCAACAATTTCTACAAATGTCTCTTGAAGACAGTCCCTTGGCAATGATAGTAAGACTAGCTAATGTTTATAGAGGACAGGCTACATGCCAGGTACATTGTTAAGTGATTACCCACTTTGTTTTGAATAATCCTCACAAGGCTTGTGTAGGGACACTATTATTATCTCCATGTTGCAGATGAGGAAGAGGAACCACTTACAGAGAAGTTGAGTCCTTTACACAAGGTCACAGTCAGTGAATTGCCAAGCCAAGACTCGAAATCTAACACCAAGCCCAAGGCCAAGTTCATCAGCACCATGCAACATGCCTCCCTATGCCGCCTTCATCTCCTCCCTCCCTTGATCCCTGTAATCAACATTTGAAAACCTGGGCTCTCTTGGGGCTCAGACCATTTCTCCAGTATTAAGCTAACTGGCAATGGTTTTTCTTATTAAAATAACTTCCTTCAATTATCAAATGCGTACACACTATAGCAATATTGTTGAATAAAGTTGAATGAAGAAAATTATCAACAGTTCCATGACTGCCACATAAGAGTCGTTAATATTTTGATACATTTCCTTCCAGTTTTGTTCTGAATGATATTTGCCATTGTGGATTTGTCTTTCTGTAGTTGGAATTAAACACAGGTTGACTCAACTTTATTATAAGCATTGCCCAGTTTGGCATACATATTTTGTAATCATCATTTTTAATGGCTATATAATATTCCATTGAGTGGAATGGTGCAGAATTTATTGGCTGTGGTTTTGTAGTTAGGTGGTTTTCAGTTTTTCACCTTTTACAAGTAACGTGAGAGCTTACACAATTCTATCCATAAAGCTTTTATTTCACATTTAGGATTATTTCATGAAGAAGGGATCTCAAAAGTACCGTTATTGCAACAAAAGTCATAAACAATTTAGGGAATCTTAGTATCTCACTGTCCTCGCTGCTTTCTGTGGGTGTTTGTATTCGTACACGAGGCCTCTGAAAATGAATGAAACCGACAGTGATTTTCTCCTTTATTTTATTTTATTTTTTTACACAAATAAACCATGCTCGTGACAGAACAGCGGTGCAAGTTCCTAATAAACCTGAATAGACGTTTCTTGCCCAGGGTCATGCGATCCATCTTGCTTTGAGACACTGACAACAATTTAGTCTGTTCCATTCTTAAGGGGGTCTTACTTTCGTCATGAAGGAAGGCTACCGTAGCAGCACAGAGCACTTAACGTGATCAGTGACTCAGGAGCTCAGCATTGTGAGGCAAGCATAGGACACTTAGGATACTCACCTAAACAGAAACAGGCTTTAGAATTTTTCACCCGGAACCTCCTGTCAGTTGGTCCCATTAGTGTTTCACTAGCTTGAAAAAATTACCTACACAACTGCAGTAAACATGGAGACGTTCCGGCTCTTCTGGCTATCAGGTCTGCCTGCATGTTATGAAGTCCATGCAAGCTGACCTCCAGTGATGGGGGCTCATCCCTGAGCTCCTTGCCCCAACCCTTGTCTCCTTTCTTGCTTCCCATTTTGATCTCATGACTAGTTTCCAGTTTACAATCTTGCCCATCTCAGACCAAAACCTGACACGGTTGCCCCATTGAAAACCTAGCTTCTGATTCCTCACTCACAGCAGCTCCTTACTCACTGGCGGCTGATGCACTCACTCCTGCCCATGGGTGCCGATCCACCATTGTGTCTCACCGGGACTGAGGCAGTAACCTCTTTCTTGGTCTCTTTCCTTTTGCTTTTGCCCTCTACAGTCTATCCTGCAAGAGAATGATCTTTTTAATGAAGCTGGAATCAGCTCTTTAAAATATGAATCTAGTCAGGAGGAATCTGGGTATAACCTTCCAACGAGATCCCATTGAATTTGAGATACAGACTGATACTCGGTTCTCCTCTGCCTCTTCAAACTCACCTCCCACTACAATATCACCATTTTTTTCAACCTGCCCTACCCATAGACAACCTGCCTTCCACCTTAGGTCCTTCTCACACTGTTCCCTCTGCTTGGAATGCCCTTCCCTCCTTTCTTTTCTTCTTTACTTCTCCAACTCCTCCTTCAGATATTGGCGTAAGTGTCACCTCCTCAGGGAAACTTTTCTCACCATTCATCAAATAGGATTTGGTCACCATCTCCCTGATTGCACTGTGGTCACAACTCTGTGCTTTTCCCAGATAGCACTTGTTAAACTTTAAAAGCATGCAATTGGAAAATTTTTAAAAATTGTGGTGAAATACACATACAGTTTTACCATCTTTGCCATTGAAAAATGCATAGTTCAGTGGTGTTAAGTATATTTACATTGTTGTGCAACCATCAAAGCCATCTGTCACCATAACCCTTTTCATGTGGCAAAATTAAAACTATAGCCATTAAACAATAACTTCACATCCCCACACTCCTGCCAGTCCTGGCAACCACCATTCTACTTTCTGTCTCTGAATTCAACCTCATAGACACCTCATCTGAGCAGAATCTTGCACTGTATGTCCTTCGTGATGGGCTTATTTCACTCTTTTAATATTCCCGCCAATAATAGTACACAAGAGTTTCAATCTCTCCACATCCTTGCCAACATTTGCTGTTTTTTGTTTGGTTAGTAACTGTCCTGATGGCTGAGAGGTGGTATCTCCTTGTGGTTTTGATTGGCATTTCCCTAATGACTAGTAATGTCGAGCACCTGTTCATGTGCTGGTTGACCATTTGCACATCTTCATTTGCAAAATGTCTGTTGAAGTTCTTTGCCTGTCGTTTAATTGGTTTGTTTATGTTTTTGATGTTATTGCTGAGTGCAGGAATTATTTATATGTTCTGCATATTTGCTCCTTATCAAACATTCAATTTTCAAATACTTTCTCCCATTTCACAGGTTGTTGGGTGATTTCTTTATAGACTATCTCTACCCATGACTATAAAATTTATGAGGGAAGGGAGTCTGTCTGTTCCACTCATAAATGTGCTGCGAACACTTAGCACAGTGCCTGGCACATGAAAGTGCTCAATAAATATTTATTGAATGAATTAATGAGTGAATGAATGAAACAACGGTTGTTTGGAGACTCTTCTGGCTGGGCTGCCTCTCCGTCCAATACCTTTCTTGGCTTCTGTTCCTAACAAGGATCCTAATGATTCGAATCCAAGTAGTCTACTTTAAGCAAATATTAGCAGCAAGAATGTTGCCACAAGAGTTACATTTTTGCTTCCACTCCTCACCTCAGCTTTTCCCTAATGGTTAAAAACCTATTTTATGGGAAGCTGCAGTCTTTGCTGTTGTTTTTTTTTTTTTTTTTTTTCCTGTAATGAATAACATTTCAGTTCACTGCAAAGCTGGAGCATATCCAGCAACTGTACCAGGAACAAAACCTTGAGAGAATAAGAGAGGGAAAAAAAATCAGCTTGGTCAGGCAAAAATAAGCCATGGAATCCCTGAGAAGTTGCCCGAAGCCAGAGTTCTTGCAGGGGAGGCAGGGTTGAGAAGCCGTTGGAGAGGAAGCCAGGGTGATGTTTGATTAGTGTGCTCAGAATGGAGGCTGGGGTGAGTCCTGACTGCAATAACAAGCATTATTATTAGACGTGCAGTACCCCCCAGCCAGACATCAGCTCCGTGATGCTGAGAGTAGAGGGATGAGGTGGATATGCATCATGACAGTGCTTTTGAAATGGAAATATCCACGCATTAGGCTGAAGGCAGAACCACTCAGAGCAAGAAAAGTGCTGCGCCTGGGTGGAGACAGTGCTGCACCACAGGGAGCTGGTACCATGCAGTCCTGTCCTTGGTGAGCGGGGATTTCTGAGAACGCTCACATGTAGCAGGAGAGGCTGCCTGTAAGGAATTTAGAGAAGGATAGGCTCTGGACAGCACCTGGAGGAGAGGAGGAGCCCCATCCTTATCCTCACCTCCATCTCCTCAGGTGACCACCTGGAGCAAGCCTGTTTATCCCATCACCTGGAATGGAAGACTCTCTGATTCCCTAAAGCTACCAACACAGGGGTGACTCTGCCAGATGTCCCAAGGGCAGAGACCATATCTGTCTTGTTCACCATGACATTTCTAGCACCTAGGAGTACCCTGGCATGAAATAGACTCCCAATAAATATATATTGAATGAATGAATGGATGGATGGATGGATGGACAGACTGTCTTACACATAGTAGATGCTCAATGAGCATCTGTCAAATGAATTGACATATCCCTGTGCAGTTTATGGTAAGCTTTATGTCTACCATAGAACCAAGGGTAAGAGTCAGAGATTTGATAAATGAATGAATAACTTTGTTGGATACCTAGTAAGTACTCAATGAACATTTGTTGAGTGAATGAATGTATCCCTGTGTGATTCCTATAGTAGCCTTGGTTTCTAATATAGAACCGCAGAGAAGTAGTCAGAAATGTGATGACTGAATAAGTGAATGGATGAATAAATGAATTTACACAGAATCTACAAAGAACTGAAACAGATTTACAAGAAAAAAAAAACATGAAAAAGTAGGCAAAGGACATGAACAGACACTTTTCAAAAGAAGACATTTATGTGGCCAAGAAACATGAAAAAATCTCATCATCACTGGTCATTAGAGAAATGCAAATCAAAACCACATTGAGATACCATCTCACTCCAGTTAGAATGGCGATCATTAAAAAATCTGGAGACAACAGACAACAGATGCGGAGAGGATGTGGAGAAATAAGAACGCTTTTACACTGTTGGTGGGAGTGTAAATTAGTTCAGCCATTGTGGAAGACAGTGTGGCAATTCCTCAAGGGTCTAGAAATAAAAACACTGTTTGATCCAGCAATCCCATTACTGGGTATATACCCAAAGGATTATAAATCATTCTATTATAAAGACACATGCACACATGTGTTGATTGTGGCACTGTTTACAATAGCAAACACTTGGAACCAACCCAAATGTCCATCAGTGGTAGACTGGATAAAGAAAATGTGGCAAAAGATACTATGGAACACTATGCAGCCTTTAAAAAGGATGAGTTCATGTCCTTTGCAGGGACATGGATGAATATGGAAAGCATCATTCTCAGCAAACTGACACAGAACAGAAAAACAAACACTGCATGTTCTCACTTATAAGTGGATGTTGAACAATGAGAACACATGAACACAGGGAGGGGAACATCACACACAGGGGTCTGTTGGGGTGTGGGGGGCTAGGAGAGGGATAACAGGAGGTGGGGAGATTGGGGAGGGATAACATTAGGAGAAATATCTAATGTAGGTGACAGGGGGATGGAGGCAGCAAACCACCATGGCATGTGTGTATCTATTTAACAATCCTGCAAGATCTGCACATGTACTCCAGAACTTAGAGTAAAATTAAAAAAAAAAAAAGAACAGCATGTTAGACCAGGGAAAAGAAGAAGCCATGGGGTTTGGAATAGCCCCCACCTTCTCCCTGCACATCCTTGACTCTCTCCATCACTGGCCGCAGAGCTAGCTCAGGCGTTCACCCATCCAGAAGACTCTGAGAAGTTCTTGCTTCCCTCTCCAGATTCCCACGCATACACTCGTGTGGGCTCCCACACTCATGCACACTCCCATGCTCACATTCATCCACTCCCATGCACCCACACCCTCGCGTTTGCTCACAGACTGGCATACACACATGCACCCACAAATTTGCACACTCCACACTCATACTCATTCACCTGCACACTCATCAGCTCACTCACCCTCAATCTTTACAACACAATCTCACACTCACTTATAGATTCTCACTTACTGAAACACTCACCTTCTCACACAGGCATATCCATTCTCACACATGCATATAGTCTCATACATTCACACAAACACACTGACTCACAGCCTCACACTTACACAGAAACACTAGCGCACACTGACAGTCTCACTCATACAGACCCATGTACATTAATACACACTACCACAAACAAGCACAGACTCACATGCAAACAGAGGCACACGCACTCTCACATTACACTCACACAGATACACACTCATCACTCCCACGCTTGTGCATATTTTCATGCTCACATTCACTGTCCTTCACACATTCAATTATTCCCCACATGCACCTGCACCTTTATACACTCACATTTGCTCACAGACTCACACCCACTCTCACACGTATGCACAGTCACATAATTATACACTCTCACACACAACACACACACTTGCTGGCAGACTCACACCTACTTTCACATATATGCACAATCACATAATCATATACTCTCATACACTCTCACACTCATAAACCCACACATTTGCACGCTCATAACATATTCACGTTAATGCACATTCACACATATCCATTGAGACTCATACACACCCATATGTACTCACTCCCACGCACATTCATATGTGTACATGCAGAGCATTATGGTAACGTTTATGCATCTCACAATAACATTCAAACATCTCAAACGTGTCTTCACACACCCACCTGCCACTCAAATGCACACACACAGACATTCACATGTACACACATAACTGCCTGCTACTGACGTCCTTACCTGCTGCATGGCGGCAAGTATTGCATTAGACAAAGGTCAGGCAGCCTAGTTTCTGGTACTGTCTTCCCTCACTCCGGAAACTCTTCTTAAGTTCCTACTCTGTGCTGGACACTGTGCATTAGCCAGCTGCACCTGTGACCTTGGGCCAGTCATTAATTTCACTGTGTCCATTTTTTTCTTCCATAAATTGTTGGTGAATTTCTAGGTCAAGACACATATATGGAGCTCCCGCTACAGGCCATGTCCTATGCTGGTTCCTGGGGATATCCAAGTGTACGATGAAGCCTGTCCTCAAAGAGTTTGTTTGCAGTTGAGCATGAGAACTACATGCCCACCTATGTAACTGTTATGAACAGAATTGTGTCCCTCCAAAATTTATGCGTTGAAGTCTTAACTCCCAGAATCTTGGAATGGGATCTTATTTGGAAATAAGGTTCATTACAAGTGTAATGAATTCTGCCAACATGAGGTCATTAGGATGAACCCTTATCCAATGTGTCTAGTGTGCTTATAAAAAGGGACCATTTGGGCCAGGCGTGGCGGCTCAAGACTGTAATCCCAGCACTTTGGGAGGCTGAGGTAGGTGGATCACAAGGTCAGGAGATCGAGACCACCCTGGCTAACATGGTGAAAAACCCATCTCTACTAAAAATACAAAAAATTAGCCAGGCGTGGTGGCACATGCCTGTAGTCCCAGCTACTCGGGAGGCTGAGGCAGGAGAATCACTTGAACAGAGGAGGCAATGGTTGTGGTGAGCTGAGATCATGCCTCTGAACTCCAGCCTGGGCGACAGAGCGAGATTCCATCTCAAAAAAAAATGGTGGGGGGCATTTGGGCACAGACACATACACAGGGAGAATGCCATCTGAAGATGAAGGCAGAGATCAGGCTATGCTTCTGCAAATCACAAGACACCAAAGACAGGGGCAAACTGCTAGAAGCTAGGAGGGAGGCATGGAATGGATTCTCCCTCACAGTCCCCAGCAGGAACCCAGACTTCCAGCCTCCAGAACTTTCGGACAATACATTTCTGTTGTTTAAGCCATCCAGTCCATGGTACTTCATCATGGCAACGCAAGCAATGTAATCCATTAACCAAAGCCTATTCAACAAGAACTCTCTCATTCACTCACCGGGCATTTCCTGAGACTGCTGTATACTTGACCATGAGCTTCAGGAGGGCAGAAACTGTCTCTGTTTGATTTATCACTGGATCCCTAACTCAGAGTAGAGCAGCTGTGAGAAATACTATGGGTGAATAGATGAATCAATAACAGAAAGGAGGAATGAAAAATTGGCACCAGGACTCTAGAAATAAGTCTGATGCGGTCTTCTCACGGTGTGGTTGAGATGGAAGTGTGATGATGGATGAGCAGAAATACCCTTGGGAAAGTGGGATCATAGCCAAAGATATATAAACGCTCCTGGAAATAAGTCAGACGAGATGCACAGCTTGTGTTTACATGGTTCTTTTTTGTATCAGGGATGGAATCATTTCGGTTTGTGGATTTTATAACATATTCCAAATTTATCCATAGCAGCATAATATATCGATATTAAAAACCGTATTTATATTCAAGTCCTTGTACTCCCTCTTTTTGCCTACCTTTCTAGCGGCAGTGAGGGATGCTATCAGAATGCCATCAGGAAAAGGAGGCAAAAGAACAACAAAAACAAAAAAAGAATTGAGAATCAAAGTATCAGCTTTGCATCCTTAGATAAATGTTTGTGAATCTATTACAGAAGGCCATGGATTTCAACCAAAAATGTCAAATGTTTGCACAGAAAAAAATCCCCCCCCCTTTTTAAAGTCCAGAAGCTGGCTTCCAATATCAAGAACCTAGAGCATAAACCAGAAATTAGAAGAATGTATGAAGGCATAATATCAATTTTTCCATGTTGCAGAGCTGAAAGAGAGAATTACCAGGGATCCCTCACCAGGGTCCCAGGGCCCTGACTTTCAGATTGAATAAGAGACAACGACCCTTGGAACCATCATAAGTTAAGGTGCATCCTACAGCCCTGGCTTCCCAAACCGCAGCCTTCAAGGATAATGCTGAGATTCACCGTAACTCCTGGGTCATGGAGAAGCCCATGGTGGAAGGAGTTGTCCATACTTCATGAAGCCACTCAGAGCTCCCTAGACTGCAGTAAAGCTCTCTCCTGATGAGGTCTCTCAGCTAAAACAAGAAGAATGTCCTGTGAGCCCAACTGCAGATGTGGGTGTGCTTTTTACCTTCGCAGGGTAACAGCTGTGTCTTGGGGCCTGGCAGGAGATCAGCAAAGCCAGCGAGTACAGAAGGCTTCTTTTCTTTTTAATTAAAATTTTTATTTTTAGATTTGGGATCTAGCTCTGTTGCCCAGACTAGAGTGCAGTGGCACGACCATAGCTCATTGCAGCCTCGACCTCCTGGACTCAAGCAATCCTCCCACCTCAGCCTGCTGAATGGCCGGGAGATCAGGCTTGCCCCACTACTCATGGCTAACTTTAATTTTTTGTAGAGATGAGGTCTCACTACGTTACCTAGGCTGGTCTCAAGCTCTGACCTCAAGCAATCTTCTGGCTTTGGCCTCCCAAAGTGCTGAGATTACAGGGATGAGCAACCACGCTCAACCTGAAGCCTTCCTTGAACTCAGATGCCACCTAAGGATAAGGAAAAAGGGCAAGGAAAGAGAACACTGAATTAACCAGGTAATTGCCAAAAACGACTCAGTTGCCTTGACTTCACAAGATTAACGTCTCCAATTGCAGGTAGAGAAAAGGCTCGTGGGATAAACTGAGTTTATGATAGAGAAGAATTAAATTTTCAGAAGCCTGTGGCCATTGTGGTTTCTCTTTCTGCAGTTTCAATTAGCAGTGGACAACCGCCATCCAAAAATATTAAGGCATTTTGAGAGAGAGAGAGAGAGAGAGAGAATGCACATTCACATAACTTTTATTGCAGTATATCATTATAATAGTTTTATTATTAGTTATCATTGTTAATATTTTATTGTACCTAATTTATAAATTCAACTTTATCACAAGTGTGTATGTACAGGAAAAAAACCATAGTCTACAAGGTGTGGCACCATCCATGGCTTCGGGCATCCACTGGGGGGTCTTGGAACATACCCCCTGCAAGGATAAAGGAAGACTACTGTG
Organism: Cebus imitator; assembly: GCF_001604975.1. Lineage (NCBI taxonomy): Eukaryota > Metazoa > Chordata > Mammalia > Primates > Cebidae > Cebus > Cebus imitator. The sequence continues at coordinate 2,121,468 of NW_016107552.1, read as the reverse complement.
TGTATCCCTGTGGCTAAAGTACAGATTAAATCTAGCTGCCTTAGAGATACTCTTGGGGTTCCTTGGATTTGTGGCTCTTTCAGAGTAGACAGATTTAGCAAATAAAAATACAGGATGCTCATACTTTATCTGATGACCCTAAGCTCTTGGCCCCCCTCTTCTCGTGCTTATGCAGAAGCCATCTGATCTTTGAGATAGTGTTGGGGTTCTTTGTAGATCCACTGGTTTGGGATTTGCAAATGCCTAGCATGTGTTGCCTTGAACCACCTCTGCTTATTAGTGATAGCCATTGTTAATTGATCATTGAGCTTCACAATTCTTTTCAATATAGCTCTCTAGACAGCAACTTCCAATTGATAAGAGTTGGTATCTAAGTTGGCATTAATTGTCCTCCTTGATAGAATCTGAATTTAGGTTTAAGGACGAAAAGGACAGACAGTGAGTGGCAGTGCCAAGAACAGAACAGGGCTGGGCTCAGTGGCTCATGCCCATAGTCCCAGTGCTCTGGGAGGCTGAGATGGGAGGATCACTTGAGCCCAGGAGTTTGAGCCCAGCCTAGAAAACAAAGTCTACACTCTACAAAGATAGAGTGGTGGCACGTAGCTATAGTCCCAGCTACTCGGGAGACTGAAGGAGGAGGATTGCTTGAGCCCAGGAGTTTGAGGTGGCAGTGAGCTGTGATTGTGCCATTGCACTCCAGCCCAGCTTTGTTTTGTAGACAAAGCAAGACTCTGTCTACACACTGGGGTCAGTTGGGGGGAAATAGGGAAGGGACGGTGGGGGGTGGGGAGTTGGGGAGAGATAGCAAGGGGAGAGATGCCAGATGTAGGTGATGGGGAGGAAGGCAGCAAATCACACTGCCACGTGTGTACCTATGCAACAATCTTGCATGTTCTTCACATGTACCCCCAAACCTAAAATACAATAAAATAAATAAATGGGAAAAAAAATTTTTTAATTTAAATATTTTAAAAACTTAAGAACAAACCAAGTGTCTCTGCTCCCCAGCTGGGAATGTTTTGCTGGAGCCACAGAGTTCTACGTTGCAGTATCTATAGCTTTTTTTGTGGCCAGCAGGACGGAGGGCACCAGAGATTCATCCCATGTGAATGTGGGAGTAGCATATCACATGGGCTAGTCACAGGAGGGACAGGTCACGGCCACGTGAGCTGACATTCACAGGCCACAGAGAATTTGCTCTGAAGCCACCATCCTGAGTTCAAATTCTGACCCCTGCATTTCCTGGCTGTGTGACCTTGGTCCAGTTACTTTTGTTATCTGATCCTCAGTTTCCACACCTGGAAAATGGAGACTGTTTAGTATTAATCTAGTTAAGTTATCATAAGGATTCAATTAGATAGGAAAAGCCCAACCCCTGGCACATCTTAGATGCCCAGAAAATGGTACTCGGTAACATTCTAGACTCTGCAAGACAATTCTTTCGCCACTAAAATCCTCCCCTCTATCAGCTGCTGTTAAGACATCTTTCTTTGCAGGGAGCTGTCAGAGGAAAGCCTCCCATTTTGAACTTTGTTAATGAGTCATTTGTACCTAAGAGCAAAGAAGGAAAACAAATGGCATAAAAGAAGGTACAACTGGCATTGGAAGAGACCTGGAGTCAAACCCCAATTGTTACTTTGTGCTCTGGGATGCTTTGCAAGAGACCCTGTCTCTCCAAGCCTCAGTTTGTCATTTGGACAATGGGCCTAAGGACAGTTGTCCCCGTGGGCTCCATGATGGCAGGGGAGAGGATGGATGTGTGAGTGCCTGCTCTCACTGGCACTGTGAGCAGAGCTTTCACACAGCATCAGTTTCTTTGTCAATGACACTGTGGCCTGGCACCTGGCCCATGGCCAGTGAGGCTCCCTATGCAAGAGGAAATGAAGTTTGACTCAGGCTTTTGTTAATGCCTGGCTTCGGCTGGCCAGGCCTGCCTCCTCTGGGGTTAGAGCTGGCCTCACAGCTGAGCTTGGCTGGGTGCATAGGGTTACAGTGAAGTCGGCACTGCCAGGCTGAGAATGGGAGAGTCTCAGTCACACATCACTGCTGTTGGCAGTGGACGCAGGCCAGGAGGAGAGAAACAGAGAGGCAGAATGAAGACTCAGCATCCCCGGCCCTCATGTCTGGTCCTCTCCCCCGTCAGAGGACAAATGTTATACCAAGTGAAAAGTGACCCCACCTTCTCTCAACCTGCAACAGGTGAGGACATGAGGCACACAGAGGGTGAGCAGCATGCCCAGGGCTTCACAGCCAAGAAACAGGGCAGCCAGGACTGGGTCTGTAAGCTTCCCAAACCCAAGCTATTCACCAGCTAATCTGCCTTCCGTGAGAAACCTAAAGAGCTTGCCCCGAGGAAAAGATGGAAACACTAATAGCAATTAGGCACATACCATGGGTTGATCAAGATATCTGCCCCTTTTCACATGGATTTATCTGCTACAACCCTGGTCGTTTTCATTGCATTTTACTGATGAAGAAACTGAGGTTCAGAAGCTTGAAGTAGTAGATCCAGTGTGGCCCTATTGTGGCTCTGAAGTTAGAGTCCCTACCTCAGCATCCCCCTGTCCTGGAGGCACATGACTTCCCCTCTCTGACCTGGTGCCCTCCTCTGTAAACTGAGGATGATCACAGCACTCACTTCACCGAGATGTCATAAAGACCAAATGACTTTGTGAATATGAAGGACGGAGAATGGTGCTTGGTCCGTAGAAAGAGTATTGCATTTATTTCTGCCATTGTTGTTACCATGATTATTACTACCCCAGACCAAACTGCAACAAAGGGGCTGTGTTACATTTAAAACCAGGATTGTGGAATTCAAAAGTAGGTTTCAGATGCTGCACGCCTACAGTCCTGGCCACTTTGGGAGGCCCAGGCAGGAGGATTGCTTGAACCCAGGAGCTCAAGCCTGCAGTGAGCTATGATTGTGCCACTGCACTGTAGCCTGGGCATCAGAGCAAGACTGTCTCTTTTTAAAAAGTAGATTTAATATTTTCTCTCCTATCCCTATGTCTTTGCTACCAAGACAGTGACTCCCAGATATCTGGACATCACTTAGCAGTTAAAAAATATTAAATGATAGGTAGATAGATGCAGATAAAGAGATAGATAGATAAATAGAGAGACAGAAAGATAGAGAGATAGAGAGAAAGATTGATAGAGAGATAGACTGATAGAGAGCTAGATCAACAGAGAGATAGAGAGACAGACATAACATATTCCATTTTCTATTTTGCCAAAGCAGACATTTTATAAAAATTACTACCATCTTTTACCTCCATTATTTCAGAAGGCAAGGGCATTTTAAAACCTAACTGTGGGGAGAAAGAATCATAGGCTAGAGGAAAGCCCTTTAAATTAAATAAATGTAGCTTTCTCAACATTCTCTCAACATTATTCTCCTCATTTCCACAAAGACCAGTGGAAACCTCATCAGAGGTCATCCCAGGTTTTCAGGCCAGCATTTTAAAAGCACTGCCTTTTCTACTCCCCTGCCAAGGCTTTGCAGGGGGTGTGCACAAAGGTTTGGAGTGTCAGAACACATTTCTAAAATAATGTGTTTCCAGAAAAGTGTCAGCTGATAAGGAGCTGGAGGAAAAAAGTTTATATATATATATATATACATATATGATGTATATGTATACAAATTTATATTTTCTTCTCCAGGTAACAGCACAAATTCAGCAAACCTAAGAGAGGAAATAATAAAGTAGTAACAGACTCTGATGAGGTTATCTTTCAACTTACAGAGTGTCTTAGTCCATTTATTCTGGCAAAACTGAATATCATAGACTAGGTTATTTGTAATGAACAGAAATTTATCTAGCTCATCGTTCTGGAGTCTGGGAAGTCCAAGATCAAGGGACCGCATCTGGTGAAGGCCTTCCCATGGCAGAAGGTATCCCACGGGCAAGAGGGAGAGGAAAGAGGGACACCTTTAGCTTTGCGCAGTGGCAGTATCGTAGCCAATGAGGTTTCTCCGAGGCACGATTATTGCTAATTGAAAACTTTTCCCAATACCCTGCCCTGACGACTTGAAATAGAGTCAGCATTGGCAATTTTTGACAGTCTCTACAGAGACTGAATTTTAAAAATAAATAAATAAATAAATAAATAAAAATAAAATAAAACAAGAAAGAGGGACACCTTTGATAAGGACCCCATTCCCAAGGCAACTAACACACCCCTGAGATAATGGCATTGATCCATTCATGAGAGCAGAGCTTCACGACCTACTGACCTCTTAAATGTCCCACGTCTCAATACTGCTGCATTGGGGATTCTTTCTAATACGTGAACTTTGGGGGACCCAATCAAACCATAGCACAGAGGACGTGTTAAGTAGAAGCCACAGAACTCCTTTTATAAACACCAATCTGGGAATAAGCACATGGGGCTCAGACACACCCAAGCCAGCCCTGGTTTCCTTTGGCATCAGCTGTGTGGAGCAGCAGGCGTGAATGAGTTGCTTTTTGCAGTTAAGTATAGGCTGCAAACCTGCAGGCCCAGCCAGCTTCCAGAGGGACTAGGATATCGGTGGAAGGGGATCTGAGATTGGAGCATGCCTCTCTGGTGACTGGAACAGCAAGCCAGGGGCAAGCTTCCAGTGAGAGAGGGAGGCAGACAGGCGCAGTTCACAAGGCTTAGGTTTACATGACAGATCAATGCAAATTGGAATCTAATTTTCTCTCGCACTCGAGGGTCTCAGTTTCGTAGCCATAAAGTGTGGATGGCCATATCAAGTCGAACTACATGAAATGCCATTTTCGTAGGTCAAAAACTGTCAATCAAAGACACTGACGATAGCAAGCGTTGGTGAGTAGGTACAGAAACTAGAACTCTCAGCCATTGCTGGTAAGGGTGCAAAATGGTGTAGCTACTTTGGAAAACAGTTTGGCAGATTCTCTCAAAGTGAAACATCAACTTGTCATATGACCCAACAATTCTGCTCCAAGCAATTCATCCAAGAAAAGGGAAAGCATATGTACACACAAAGACTTGTACACAAATGTGTACAGCAACAGTATTCGGAATTGCCAAAAAGTGGAACGCATCCAAATGCCCATAGACTGGTGAATGGATAAACAAAATGTGATACATCCATGTAATGGAATACTACTCAGCAGCGAAAAGGAATGAAGTATTTGATACATGCACCAGCATGAATGAACCTCAAAAACGTGCTACGTGAAAGAAGCTAGACACAAAGACCATGTATATATTGTAGGATTCCATTTATAGGAAATCTCCAGAAAAGGCAAATCTGTAGAATCAGAAAGCGTATCAGTGGTTGCCTGCAGCTGGGGGTGGGAAGAGAGGACCGACTGCAAACAGGCAAAAGAGATCGTTTGGGATAACATGATAAGAATGTGCTAAAACTGGATGATGGCGATGGTTGCCCAAGTTTCCAAATGTACTAAAACTCATTGGATTGCACGCTTAAAATGGATGAATTTATGATATGTAAATTATATCACAATAAAGCTGTTTTAAAAAGTCAAATACAGGCAATATTTATGATTCAACCAAATAATGTGCTTATGGGGGATTTGACGTTTCAATCTACTTGAATACAATTAAATTTCTGTTTGTGACCACAATAGTAGGTAGGCAGGTTAGATGGCTAAAAACGGCTCTAATTCTCTGCCCCTTCCTTTATCCACATCCTTGGCAATGTGACTTTGCAGGTCCCACCATCAAGAAATGGGGAATCAGGGCTCAGCACATGACTTGCTTTGACCAATAGAATGCAGCAGAGGAGGCAGGGCGCAATGGCTCGTGCCTGTAATCCCAGCACTTTGGGAGGCCGAGGTGGGCGGATCACCTGAGGTCAGAAGGTCAAGACCAGCCTGGCCAACATGGTGAAACCCCGTCTCTACAAAAAACACAGGTGCCTGTAATCCCAGCTACTTGGGAGGCCCAGGTGGGAGAATTGCTTGAACATGGGAGGTGGAGGTTGCAGTGAACCGGGATCCTGCCATTGCGCTCCAGCCTGGGCAACAGAGCGAGACTCTGTCTCACAAGAAAGAAAGAAAAAAAAAAAAAAAGAATGCAGCAGAGGTGTTGATGTGCCAGTTCTGAGCCTAAGCCTCAAGAGACCTTGAATGTTTGCTCTTTTTTTCTTGGAATCTTGCTACAACTAAGAACAACTCCAAGTTTGCCACAACTAAGAACAATGCAAGCCAGTTCACTGAAGTGTGAAAAACACCTGATCCAGTTTATAAACAGCCTGCTGCAGTATATGTGGATTTGGTCACCCTAGAACAACCAGCCCTCAGCTGACTTGCCAGCTGACCACAGGTGCAAGAGCAGGTCCTAAGTCGTCTGACCTTGGCTCAAATCAGCAGAACCATCTAATTGACACATAGATTCATGAGAAATAATAAATGTTTGGTTTTTTTTTTTCAGCTCCTAAGCTTTGTGGGATAGTTTGTTATGCAGCAATAGATAGCTAATACCATTGTGGGGTTTTTTTTTTTTTTTTTTTTTTTACCACTTTTGAAGGGTTTGTTTGGAATGGCCTAGCTTAAAATTTAGGTGGTATAAGTGAAACCTTCTCTGAGAGCATTGTAAGTCGCTGCAATCAGGAAGGACATTGTATGTTCTCAGATGATGCAGTGGAGCAAATTGACAATGGCCTCAAATGTGAACCCCCAATTAAAGGCCATAAATGGAGTTGCAGACCATAATTTGTGATCTGGTTGCATCTCACACAGGTAACTCTTAGAGGCACCTCCAGGGTGAGTTACAGTAAAGATTTATTTATTTAATCGTAGCTAATGGTTCTTCCAAGAAATACCAGGGAGCCCAGCTGGAATATTAAGTAAATGAATGGCATATAGGAGGTACTCTGTGGCTTTATACAATTTTGAGAGAATGGAGAACAACAGATTCTAGAAGCACCAGATGCATTTAAAAGCCTTCATGATGGAGGTTAGAGGCTCGGAGTCCAAACATCTTTGACTTCGCGAGTTAATAAAGAGATTGGTTCTTCTATGGTGTCTATGGCTGTGTTCAGGATACTTAGTATTACCAAAGAAATGTATTCATATGGGTTTGTTTCTAAGAAATCCCCACTCTTGATTTTTCACCACTTTGGGGTATGAAGAGAAGATCCTTGTCTGAAAACCAATTGCTTACAGGAGGTACACAATGCTTTGGCTTGTCTGGTCCTAGATTGAGCTGTCCGATATGGTGGAGCCAGATATGGGCATTGTCATTCTGGGTGGCTGTTCTGTTCCTTTCCTATTATGGACTGAAAGCTTGTGCCCTTCCCAAGTTATACCTTGAAGCCCCAACCCCCAATGTGATGGTATTAGGAGAGTAATCAGGTCATGAGGGTGAAGCCCTCATGATGAGATTAATGCCCGTACAGTAAGAGGCACAAAGTGTGTGCACCCTCTCTCTCTCTCTCTCTCTCTCTCTCTCTCTCTCTGTCTCTCACTCTCCTCCACCCCTCTTCTCTCTTCTATCTGAGGACATGGCAAGAAGATGACCATCTGTGACCCAAGGAAATGAGCCTCATCAGGAACCAAATTGGCTGACACCTTGATCTTTGACTTTCCAGCCTCCAAAACTGTAAGAAATAAATTTGCATTGTTGAAACCACCCAATCTAATATTTCATTATAGCAGCCCCCATGGAATAAGACACTCTCCTTGCCCCATAGTAGGGGAACAAAGAGAAATGATGAGGTTTGGGCTTTTTAAAGCCCTTGGATACAGGTCTTTATTCTCTGGCTGTGAGCGGAGAATCCCCCATACTTTTCCGGTGTGCAAGCTGACAAAAGACAAACCCCGGGGATTATCAGAAGGGAGCAACAAAGATGCTATCAACTCCTGTCTTTAACAGATGGAATTTTTTCACATCTCGGGTCAAAATCACTGTATAGCATCCTTTGAATTTTAGATATGGGGGTGGATCATTGAATTACTACCTTCAGAACTGTGAGAAAAGGAGACTGTAGGGAAAGGAATTTTATATGGACCAATCCAGGCTCAGAGAAGTGAACAAGGCTTTGTGTGATCCCCGAAAAGGGCGATGATGAACCTCAGAAGACTTGGTTTTGGATTCTTCTCTTCTGAAAACTGGCTGTGTGGCTTTGGGTGAGTCACTGTCCCTCTCTGGGCTTGAGTTTCTCCATCTGTAATGTGAGGGTCATAAACCTGTCTTTCTCCTAGGCTTGATTTTTTTAAAAAAGTAAATGAGCTTAAGGTTGGGAAAGCCCTTTTGTACAGTCTTGAAGGGTGAGCTGTGAGGGATGGTGGTCACTATAGCTTGAGATCTTCTGCCCAAGAAAAGCCCAATCTTTGTTCAAGCCTTCCGAAAACTGCCCTGTCCTTCATCATCCACTACGTCTACCTTCTCTAATTACCTAAAGGATCACTCTCCCTTTTGGAGCCCCTGAAGCTTGCAGCCTCGTGCTGGACTCTGTCTACAACAATCTTTACCTACTGGATGTCTATTATAGGCAAGACCCTGGAGAGATGAAATGAACAGGAGGATGCCGCTCTTACCCTCAGGGAACTCAAAGCCTAACCAAGAAGGCAAGACAGGTACAGGTGAAGAGTTACTAGCTCTCATTTCTGCATCCTCAGGGCTTTTCTTACTTTTTTCTTTGTTTTTTTGTTTTTTT
>NW_016107552.1:2099034-2112574 GCF_001604975.1 Cebus imitator | reverse complement strand
TTTTTTTTTTTTTTTTTTTTTTTTTTTTTTTTTTTGCTTTTTTGAGACCAAGTTTCCCTCTTGTTACCCAGTGCAATGAAGTGATCTCTGCTCACTGCAACCCCCACCTCCCGGGTTCGAGCAATTCTCCAGCCTCAGCCACCCAAGTAGCTGGGATTACAGGCATGCACCACCACGCCTGGCTAATTTTGTATTTTTAGTAGAGACAGGGTTTCTCCATGTTGATCAGGCTGGTCTTGAACTCCTGACCTCAGGTGATCCACCCGCCTCAGCCTCCCAAAGTGCTGGGATTACAGGCATGAGCCACCAGCCCCTCAGGGTTTTTCACATTGAATTATTGTTTCGTAGCCTTCTCCTCTACAGCAGTGGTTCTCAAACTTTGCTGTGCATTGCAGTCACCCAGAGGGACTATTATTTACAGATTACAGGGTCCCACACTCAGAGTTTCTGAATTAGTAGGTAGAGTCTAAGAATCCGTGTCACAAAGTAGTTCCCTTATAAACACGTGCCGTTGGTCTGAAGACCACACTTTGAAAACCACTGGTCTGTATTCAGGGTTTTTGAAGACAGGTGCCATGTCTTAAGCGTCTCAGGGGTCCTCTTTGTCTAACAGTTGTTTTAAACTCTTACTCTTGTTACAAGAACCTCCTCCAATATATTCTCATCCTGGAAGCCCAGAGTGACTCCCTACACCGAGGGAGTAGAACTCTCTTGTGGCTTCTTATACTGACACACACAGCTCTGTATTTTAATGCATATATGAAGCTGTCTTGCATCTGTGCAGATATTTGCTTTGCCAGATTGTGAGCTCCTTGAAGGTGAGGATTAGGTCTGCTTGTTTTTTCCCCACAATAAGAATGCTGGAGATATACAGAAGTCTAGATAATGGTTTAGATGGATGACTAGATGGGTGGGTGGATGAATGAATAAATGAGTAGATGTCTGGATGGATAGATTGGTGAGTGGATGGATGAGTAGATGGATGGATGGATGGATGGATGGATGGATGGATGGATGCATGGATGGATGGATGGATGCATGGATGGATGGATGCATGCATGGATGGATGGATGGATGGATGGATGGATGCATGGATGGATGGATGCATGGATGGATGGATGGATGGATGGATGGATGGATGGATGGATGGATGCATGGATGGATGGATGGATGCATGGATGGATGGATGCATGGATGGATGGATGGATGGATGGATGGATGGATGGATGCATGGATGGATGGATGGATGGATGGATGCATGGATGCATGAATGGATGGATGGATGGATGGATGCATGGATGGATGCATGCATGGATGGATGGATGGATGGATGCATGGATGGATGGATGGATGGATGGTTGGATTGATGATGAATGGATGGATGAGTAAATGGATGGATGGATGAAGGGATGGGTGAGCAGATGGAGAAATGGCTATAGTACAAAGCAATAGATGGTAAAAAGTATATGTTAATCAAGAGAACTTGAACACTTAGACTTTAATTGTTGCCTGTTTGGGGGAAGGTGGATAATGAAAGGCAAAACATCTTCTCTTGAGGGATGAATCTCTGCATTCCTACTCTGCGCCCCTTCCTTTTGGGCCTTAGCTTCCGCCCTGGGAAAAGAGGGGAGCTGGATGAGATAACCACTAAAAGTTTTTAAAATTTTGAGCTGAAATTATTCTTTTTCATAAAATGAGAGATAACAGCAAAAGGCCTCCAAGTAGTGAGACTGTGAATGTGTGAATGTGAAATTAGCACGTAAACCACTTGGTACAGTTCCTGGAAGACAGTGAACATTCAACACACGTCAGGTATTTTCTTCTTCACTGTCATTATCATCATTCCATAATGAATCTAGGTCTTTACCAATATGAATCCCTTCAGTAACTTCACCTTCGTGGTTTTGAGAAATAGTTGGTATCTTAATAAAGTATATTTCAGAGTAAAGAATGCTACCTATGGATAAGGAGGGTCATTCCTTAATGATAAAGGGGTCAATTCATTAGCAGGCTGTAACAATGATACATATGTATACACTTATTACAAAGCTTCCAAATGTGTGAACACCAAACTGACAGAACTAGATGCAAAATTAAGCAAATCCACAATTATAGTCAGAGATCTCAGTATCCCATCTCAATAATTAATAGAACAGTAGACATAAAATTAATAAGGGTTTAGAGACCTGAAAAACATGGGCAACCAACGAGACCTAATTGACATTTATGGAACACTCTACCTAACAAGAGCAGAATACATATTCTTAAAGTGCTCATACTGTGAGGTCTTTACAACATATCAAAATTTGCTGCAATGCAACTGAAACAGTACTGAAAGGAAAACTCATAGCATTAAATACTTATGTTAGAAAAATGCAAACATCTCAAATCAATGACCTCAGTCTCTACCTTAAGAAATCAAAAAAAGGGAAGAATGTCAAATTAAACCCAAAAGTAAGCAAAATTTAAGGGAAATAATAAAGATCAGAACATAAATCAATAAAATAGAAAAAGTAATAGAATCAGTGAAAGCAAAGCTAGTTCTTTGTAAAAAATTAATAAAAATGAAACCTTTGGCCATAAGATACAGATTACTAATATCAGGAAGGAAAGAGGTAACATCACTCCTGATGTTATTAAAAGGCTAATTAGGGAATGTTATTAGCAACATTATGCCAATAAATTCGACAACATAATTAAAACAGGCAAATTCTTTGGAAAATGGCAACTACAAGAGCAAGAAACAGGTTGCCCGAATAGACCTATGTCCATTTAAAAACTTGAATTTGTAGGTAACAACATTCAAAAAGAGAGAATTTCAGATCCATATGAGTTCACTGGTAAATTCTACAAAGCATTTAAAGAGAAACAGTACAATTAAACACAAATATTTTCAAAATATAGGAGAAGAGGGAACTTCCAATTTGTTCTATGAAGCTAGCATTACCCTGATACCAAAATCAGACAAATGCATTACAAGAAAACTTTAGATCAATATTCCTCATAAACGTAGACACATAAACATTTAACAAAGTTTTAGCAAATCAAATGCAACAATACATAAAACAAATAATGCATGACTAAGCACAAAAATGCAGAGTTGGTTTACCACTTGAAAATCAATAAATGGAATTTATCATATTAAGAGATTTTCTTTAAAAGGGGAAACAAAATAATCTCGTAAGTACAGAAAAAGTATTCATTAGATGTTGAAAAAATGGAATATTTATTCCTGATTTTTAAAAATGTCATTAATTCAGGTGTAGAAAGGAACTTCCTCACTGGGTACAGTGGCTCATGCTTATAATCTCAGCAGAAGATTGCTTGAGTTCAGGAGTTTGAGATCAGCCTGAGCAGCATAATAAGACCCTGTCTCCACACACACACACAGTAAAAAAATTAAAAATTAGCAAGGCATGGTGGTGCATGCCAGTGATCCCAGCTACTAAGGATGCTGAAAGAAGAGGAACGCTGAGCCTAGGAAGTTAAGGTTGCAATGAGCCTTAATTGCTCCAGGGCACTCCAGCCTGGGGAACAAAACGAGACTCTGTTTCAAACGGCAGCAGCAGCAACACCACCAACAACAAAAGAACAGAATGTCCTCAGCTGGATAAAGGGTATCTGTTAAAAAAACAAAAATTAAAAAAAAAAAACCTACAGCTAACATCATCCTTAATGGCAACAGACTGAATGCTTTCTCCTTTAGATGAGGAATAAAGCAAGATTGTCCAGTCTTATCATGTCCATCTAACATTGTCCAGGGCAATGAAGCAAAAACATATAAATTGAAAAAGAAGAAGTAAAAATAGCGTTATTTGCAGAAGGCATAATCATCTCTGTAGAAAATCCCGAGGAAGCCACAAAGACGCCACTGGAAGTAATAAGTGAGTTTTGCAAGATCGGGGCACAAAAATGAACCACACTTCTATAAGCTGGTAACAAGCCTTTGGAAGTTGAAGTAAAATAATCTACCACAATAGCCTGAAGAACGTGAAATACTTAGTGATAAACTTGGAGGGGTTATTCAAGATCTATACTCTGAGAACTGTAAAATGTTGCTGGGAGAAATGAAAGAAGACATAAACGGAGAGATAAATTGCATTTATGGGTCAGAACACTTAATAATAATATGCCAATGCTTCCAAACATTGATCCACAGATTGAATGCAATCCCAATAAAAACCTCAGCAAATTTTTTGCATAAATTTACAAGCAGATTATATAATTCACTTGGAAAAACAAAGAACCTAGAAGAGCAAGAAAAATTTTGAAAACAACAAAGAGGAACTACACTGCTTGATTTTAAGATGTATTCTAAGGCTACAGTAATTAACGCAGTCTCAGTGTGGTATTGCCATAAAGATACACAGATCCGTAGAATAGAATAGAGTTGAGAAATAAACCCATACATATATGATTAATTGATTTTCAACAAAATTGCCAAGGCAATTTAATGAGGGAAAGGAAAATCTTTTCATTAGGTGATGCTGAAACAATCTGACGGTCATATGCTGAAGAAAACCCCACCACATACGAAAAATTACTCTAAATAAATTATAAACCTAAAGCAAGAGTTAAAATGAGAGAAAACATAAGAGAAAATCATTGCGGTCTTGGGCTTGGCACAGGTCTTTAAAATATGAAACAAGAACAAGCTCTAAAAGAAAATATCAATTTGTTGGAGAAAATCAAAATTTAAATAGTTTGCTCTTTAAGAAACACTTATGAAAATGAAAAAGCCAACTACAAACTTGGAGAAAATGTTTAAAACACATATCCAATGAAGGTTTCTGCTTCAAGAATGTATACAGAACTCACACAATGCAAAAATTTAAAAATATGAAAAATAAACAAAATGATTGTACATACTCATTAGCAGAGAAAATATGTGGATGGCAAGTAAACACACGAAAAGATGTTTAACATCATTCGTCATTAAGAAAACTGAAATGAAAACTGCGGTGAGATACCACCACCACAAGCCCACTAGAATGGCTTAAGTATTGGCAAGGATGTTAAGTCATTGAGACTCATACACTACTAGTGTACTACTCTACAAAATAGAACAAAGACATTTTGGATACCTATTAGGTAAGTCCTTAAGTAGTTACACATCCACCTGCCATATATATGACAATTTTACTCCTAGGCATTTACCTAAGAGAAGTGAAAACATACACCCTTACAAAGACTTGGAAAAAAGTTCTTGTAGCAACTTTATTTGTAGTAACCAAAAGGTGGAAAATGAATTGTGATACAGGCATGCAATGACTACCACTGGAGTCTTGAGTTTTCTAATCCATCAAGCGGATGATGGCACCTGGTTTCTTTACAGCCTCGGACTGTGGGGAAATCTGTCTGATATCAGAGAATTTAAAATGAAGTACTTCCGAAGGTAAGTGTTGAGGTCTTTTCAGACCCACCGTTGTAATCCTCACACCCAGAGTCCATATTTCCATCTTGATAGAGGGATTCAGTCTCATTTCCGTAGATGGGTATAGTTTTAAGGAATATATCATACTCCATAAGAATATAAATAAGTATGGTTCTTACTTATCTTCACACCTTGAGCTTCATACCTTTGCAAAATGTGGGGGGAAAAGAGGGCTCTTTGACCACATTCAGGGATTTTGGCTTAGGAAATATTGTCATTAGGCCTGATTTGGTTTCCTACCCTACCTTCTCTTGGTGTGTCTTTTTATTCATTTCGGATTCCCGGGAGCATGATGCTGTCTCTTCACTTTGACTTTATTTAAGGAGAGGTAGCGTATTCCTGAATTTTAAGAAAATGTGGACTCAAAACTTAGTTCTTCTACTTTACTAACTGTGTGACCTTGAGAAGATTACTTAACCTCTCTGAACCTGTTTTCTCATTTGGAAAATGGGAGCAACCAGAGTACCACCCCTTGGAGCTGTTGAAAGCATGCAAAGCTCTTAATATTGGGCCCACCCTAAGTGGACAACAAATATTTGTTACTCTTAGTACACAAACCCAGTTTCAGAAGAAGGTCTGAAGGTCAGATTCATCTTATCACTCAGTGTTATAATGGTCACTCTCAATAGATGACCACCCAGACAGAGGTTGCATTTTAATATGGTCTTGTTACAGGAAATAGATTAACTGAGATTTTGGGCATGATTAAATTGGACTGGGGTAGAGGAAGGGCTGAGAGAAGGGCATTACTGTCTGGGACCAAACAGTGTCCTTATCACAATGAGGACTACATGAGAGGCTCATTAAAATCGGCATTTTTTTGCTAAAACAGATTAAAAATACCATGTTTTAAAAAATAAAATTTTTTAGAAACTTGCATCTTGGAGCCAGACTCAGTGGTGCACGCCTGTAATCCCAGCATCTCAGGAGGCTGAGGTAGGAGGATCACTTGAGCCCAGGAGTTCGAGACCAGCCTGGACAATACAGCAAAACCCCGTCTCAAAGAAATAAACAAAACCAGCATCTCTGAGGGCCAGCCTGGGAATCCACATTTTAACAAACCCTTCAGACAATTCTTATTTCCAAGAAAGTGTCAGAATCCCAGTGTAAGGCATATATATCAGAATATAATTTTTTTTCACTGTCCCTTGCTATGACAATTCTTATATTTCTCTCTCCTTAATTTCTTTTTGTTACTTTTGTGTATGTTGGGCAGGGCAGGGGAATTGACTAAAAAAAAAAAAAATCCTTAATTGCCTGAATTTTTTTTTTATTTTCTTATTTTGTTCTTTTCAGGATTTGTATAGCTACATTTTGAAAAGTTGGCAGTAATGTATATGTAGAATTGTATATTCTGCCTTGGTTAACATTATGCCGTATGTATTATCTCATCCCGATACATTTTTTTCTCATACCTTCTCTTCCTCACCTCTTGCTTCTGCATTCAGGTAACTACTCAGTGTGGAAAGTTAGATGCCTGCATGTGTTCATGTTCGTATCATCCGACTCAGATACAGATAGATCGCATTTTTGAAAATTTGACATATTTTGGTTTCTCTTACTGTATGTATTTTACAAGCATTCTGACATATTTTTCCTGAAAGCTAAATGAATGAATAACCAAGACTAAAAAAGAGATGGTTGGCCTATGCCCGTGCTTAAAGCTTCACATGAGACCTCTATAGTAGAAGGTTGCTTTACATTAAAGAGGATCATATTTACTCTTTTAGTCTTACCTGCAATTATTGGGTGAACTCAGGTCTCTTTAGTTCATTACCCCATTAGTGCCTGTCAATAACAGAGAATGTGCCTGAAATGTTCAAGTAGCTGACAGCTCTGGAAGTCTCATCTCTTCTAGTGGAGGGCAGCTCTGGTTTGTGCAGTGGAGAGCTTGGGTCCTGGTCCTGGGGGTCACTGCAACTCGGGTCTCTCCCTGAGCCTTAATTTCCCCATCTGTAAGAGATAGCTATTAGGCTACAGCAGTGTTTATTTCAATGTGCTTTGTGGACCATCTGCTTCAAAATCACTCACACCTGAGTTAAAATGCAGAACCCCAGAGCTCACTCTAGACCCATTGAATCACAATCTGGGGTGGGGCCCAGGAGCCCTCATGCCTAACAAGTCTCACGTGTGTTTCTCATGGATTATTACAGGCTGAGCATCACAGTTTTGGGGTTAAAGGTTCTGCGTGGTTGAACTCCAAACTCCTTTTTGTTCTTTATCAGGCAGAAAGCAGTTAACCCAGGCTAGGTAGCCTGGTTCTCATCTCCATGCTCAAGAGCTACCCTAGGCTCCCGGGAGGGAATGTTACTGACAACTGGCTCCTTGCCTAGCTGCTGTGGCCTCCCACAGGTCATGGACAGGAGCCAGAGCAACCACGGCTGGCCTGCCCCATAATAGCTCAGACCTCAGGAGGACACTCCAGCCTTGGCTGGGCATCCAATCTGCAGAGGGGACACAGGGATCTGTTCAGCCTTCTCTTTTAGTCCCTAGGGGGACCTGTCTTGCTTCCCAGAGCCTGAGATTAAGGCTGAAATCCTAGGCGTCCAGCATATATCAGGAATCCAGTGCAAGTTTAATGAATAAATACAGAATAGTGAGTGGTATACTCTGGGGTGGATAAAATAAAGATTGTGCAGTGGGATCTTATGTGCAAGGCAGATAGTGGTGGCCAATAAATACTTGCTGAGCAAAGGTATGTCACTAAGTGAAATTCAAATACCTGGCACGTAGTAGGTATTATAAATGCAGCTATAGTAAGTCCATTTAATATCTTCCCCTGCTCATCCCCCATATGCTTTCAGCCCTTAGTATTGCAATGTGCTGACCCCTAATGGTTACATTTACATCTCTTTGACTGAAGGCTTTCACTACTGCCTGCAAGCATGGCCGCCCAGGAATCCTGGGGCATTAGCTAATGAGCTCCAGCAGTCCTGGAATCAAAGATTGATTGAAGTTGGTGTATAAATACCCCAGCTCCCACACTCCTCAGAAGGATAACTCTGAAACAAACACACTCTACTGTCCGCAGGAGTTCCCCCAGTGGAGTGAAGTCCTAGATGCTCATGGAGGCCATTTGCTTGATAACACGCCCTTTGGCTCCCTTCCTATTTTCTCTCTCGCTTCTCCACCCCCCTGCTGATATTTCCCAGGATCACCTCCCAAGTCAACCACTTGCACTCAGGTCCTTGCCTTAGGATCAGCTGCTGAGGGATCCCATGCTAGGATGACTGTTGAATTAATGAAGGACTAAATATTTAATGAACAGAGGTGGAAGGCTAGAATACTACAGGCTTAAAACATAGGAAGCCTTTGTGGGAGGTTGCTGAATAAGTAGGATTCAACAAATGCATAGAGTTCAAGGTAGATCCCTATAAATCTGGTAATTGAATTTCTGGTACCAAAAAAAAAAAATGCCTTTTGAAAAAGTGAATGAATGAATGAATGAATGGTCATTGAAAAGAGTCAAAGGCTAGAAATTTGTTTTGGTACATAGTGTTCAATAAATGCTTTTTGTATGGATAGGGGAGAGAAAGGAGGGACAAAGGGAGGAAAGAAGGAAGGAAGGAAGGAAGGGAGGGAGGGAGGGAGGGAGGGAGGGAGGGAGGGAAGGAGGGAGAGAGGGAGAGAGAGAGGGAGGGAGGGAGGGAGAGAGAGAGGGAGGGAGGGAGGAAAGGGAGAAGAAAGGTGTCTCAGAGGCTTAGGGCTCCAAGTACGCAGGCACTGAGCATTCATGAAGAGGCCCATAAAACCCTCCATGGTTTGTTCCTTACTGAGGCCACGGGTTCTCCCTGCACCACTCAATCCCTTTTCATAACACTTCACATCAGCCTCCTTTCAGCTCCAAATCTTTACAAATGCTGTTTCCTTGGTCAGGAACGATCTCCTTTTAAAGTGTATCTCTTTACACTTAACTAAGTCTCAGCCAAGAATTTGCATCCTCTAGGAAGCCCTCCCGGAGTTCTCCATCATGTCACATGTACATATAACTATAATACCTCCCGTATCACCTGGTGTTTCTCACTTACGTAATTAGTTGCTTAATGGTTGACTCTTCCCAGTAGAATGAAAACTCTTCTGCATTCCCAGGGCTCATGATGGCACCTGGCATGTAGTAAGTGCTCAATAAATATTTGATGAAGGCTCCAGTGCGTGATGCAGCCGTAGTGCCTGGTGTAGTTTTAACCTTAGATCTAGAGCTTTCCTGGGAAGAGTCAGGTTTCCAGGAACTTCCATCTATAGGCATGCTGTTCCTACTCCCACAGCACCCCAGACCAGCCAAACGGCAAAATGCACCCAAAATCTGGGAAAAGCCTTCAACAAATCATCTTTGAATAAGTTACAGCTTCTGTCCCAGCCAGCACTGTCACAGGCAGCTTAATTATGGTCATTAGGACCCGCATTAAAACATGATTATAACATAAAATTGGAATTAGCTGTATAACACATCCAAATTTTTCGGTATGCTTATTGATTTTCTTCCCCTGTTAATCAGAGGGCTACAGTAAATTCGGATAGATCTGGTATAATTAAAACGGAGCCTGTACATTCTAGTGAGAACTCTAATTAGCATCTGTCTTTTGTTAAGGACGGCGAGGTGGGAATGTATATTTTTACGGGAAACACAATCAGAGTGTTCATGTTTCATTCCTGGATCTTAGGTGGGACAGGCTGCCATTCCTTTTTAAGAGGAATTTAAAAAAGACACAAGCCATAAAGACATCTAAGAAATGCCAAAATAACAGGTGGTTGGTTAAAAGAAAAATGATTAGTTGAATCCGGTGATTGGAGGCATGTAGATGAAACAATCAATTGAGTTGTTCTCTTTTCAGTATGGTGGGGTGGTTTTGAAATCAGACAACTTTGAGTTCAAGTCTGAACTCTGGTATTTACGACCTAGGTGATACTGAAAAAGTGTTGCTTTGCCTAGCTGAGCCTTGGTTTCCTCATCTGTGAAATGGGGATAATGACAGAACCTACCCCATAGGGTGATTGGAAGGGTTAATGAGATTACAGCCTTTTCAGCTTGTAGTAAAATATTGATAATTAGGAGTTGCCATCATCTTCATCATCATCGCCACCATCATCCGCTCCACCACCATCAATCTCATCGCTATTTACATTGTTACTATTTTCATTTAATAAAGAGAGAGCTCTTTCAATGCTTGTCATGGCTCTGATGAGCTTCCTGGTGTAGTGAAAACATGACTTTGAATTCAGATAATCTTCCAATCTGTGCCACTCATAAGCTATGTGACCTCATACGAGTCATTATATTTCTCTAAATCTGTTTTCTCATTTGTAAAATGAGCACAGCTTTCAAGAGGATGTTGGAGAGGTAATGAGGAATGTTGATTATGCCTGGCATGGAGCAAGTCATCTAACCAATGTTGACTCCCCGTGTCCCATATCCAGTCCTGTATCCTCAACAGACTGCTTTGCAGGTGGTATATGTCAGGAGAGCATAGAATATAAAATGGTCTCTAGGTTTCTAATCGCCAGATCTCACAAGAGGCATCCTGCTGGTTTTTTAATACTGCCTCCTACAAGGCCAGTGTTCCATTGTCATGGCTTTAGTTGCTGGGGCGTGTTCTATGATCACAGAAGGGATCACAGAGCTCATCCCACATTCCACCTGCTCCCCTGAATTTCTCAGCTTTCTTTGTGGTTAGAGTGAGGCCGCATGACTACTTCTACCCAATAGACCATGAACTCAAACATGGCATTTCCATTTGGAGAGAGGGAAACAGCAGTGGTCAGAAAGCCAGCATTAGAGATTACAAAACTTCAGGATGGGAGTGACTTGGATCATCAGGTCACTGCAGGGAAAACAGTGGTCCTGGAAAGCAGCTGAAATCCCACAGGACTTTGGTGAGTGAAAACTAAACCGTTGTTGCATTAAACAATTCAAGTTTTGAAGTTTGTTACTGCAGCATACCCTAACCTGTACTGATTAAAACAAGGATTGATCTCTGCAATCAAGTCCATGTATCTGCTTGTGGTTCTTGCTCTGAATGCATTAGCGGGTAGGTGGATACTGCCCTTTTACAGGCTGATGGACTTACTTCCAGAGCAGATTTTGGTTGGAATAGATGGAACCTGGAACTCCTGAGTCCAGAGATCTGCCGTGAAACTAATGCCCTTTTACGTAAGCTGAAGCTGTTCCTTACAGTTCAGATGTCCCAAATGGCTGAAAGGAAGGAACGTGGACAGCCCAAATCATCAGGGGCCTCAACTGGCTCCTTTACAGTCACATAGCCCCCTACACGTATTGGGGTGCCCAGTGGAATTAATATGCGGAATACCATGGGCATCTAATGTTTCTCTGACCAGAATCCACACTCACCTTTATTTTGATATCAGCCCCTTAATTTTGTCTTGAAAACTATTTATTGGATGCAAGCTTGGTGAGCTTTTCAATCAAAAGGCTCCATCATCATTTTCCCAAAAGGAGGCACATGACTCAGCCTCAGTAGTGATTCATGCCAAATGCAGTCACTTTGAAGAACTGGGGAGGGTCTCTGCTTCCTAGATCCTCAGAACTGCTTTTGTGCTCTCCCAGGCCTACTTTTTTTAACTCACTTTGGTCTATGAGATACTCCTATCCTTCTGACAAAGCCCTCCCACCCTTTTCTGGATGAGGGTAGTGAGCCTCGGCCCCTTTCCACTGCAGAGCCCTAAGGAACGGATAGTCATGAATGTCATCTCAGATCAACAAAGCCCCTGTCATGCGCTGGTGACTTGCTGCACTCTGTTGTCTTATTATTCTAACCTTGGAATGTATTGTGTGTCTGATGTAAACATAATCATAGACAAAGTAAATATGACTCAGTAGATAAGGAAGATGCAGTTTTATGTATTCACTCAACAAACACACGGTGAGTGCCAGCTATAAGCAAATCCACTTCTAGGTACTGAGAATAAAGCAACAAAAGAAACAGATTAAAAAAAAACCACCACCCTCATGTGACTGACATTCTAGTTGGAAGAAGCAGGCGTAAACAGCACAGATAAGTAACAGTATAATATTCAGATGCCGAGACGTGCTGTGGGGAATTAAAGGGAGCCAGGAGGACAGGGAGACCATGGGACGGGAACCGGGGGCGGATGAAGAGGGGTTGCAATTTTAAATTCATTGTTCTGGGAAGACCTTGCAGAGATTTGAGCAAAACCTGGCTAATAGAGTTGTGTGTTCTCTTGTTCGTGTTTCCAAATTCCATTTTCCAGGTGATTCGGTTTATAGGCTTGTTGTGGGAACAGGATCTGACACTTAATAAGTACGCAATAAACATCAGTTGGAAAACAAGCTCGAAGGAGCCACCATTCAGATGCCGAGCCAGCGCTGGGTGTGTGGGGGGCACCAGCATTCACCCTCCAATCCCAAGCTGTCACCCTGAGGTTGCTGCCTCCCAGAGGCCCCAGACAGAGTCCCTTCTCCCTCAGGCCCTGGGAACTGCTAAGGCTGAGGCCTCAGAGGGTGTTGGGCCTTCTGATCACCAGACCCCCACCCAGACTGCTCTAATTAGGGATATCCAGCACAGATGGGGGCAGGGGGGAAGACAGAGACAGGGAATGGGAAAAGTGGGGAGGGGAAGAGAAAGAGGAAAGGAAGAGAGGAGAGGGAGAGGAAAGTGAGAGAGGAAGAGGAAGAGGGAGTGGGGAGGAGAAGAGAG
Source organism: Cebus imitator (assembly GCF_001604975.1). Lineage (NCBI taxonomy): Eukaryota > Metazoa > Chordata > Mammalia > Primates > Cebidae > Cebus > Cebus imitator. Next base: position 2,099,467 of record NW_016107552.1, on the reverse strand, counting down.
AAGGAGAGGAAGGAGAAAGAAGGAGAGAGGAAAGAGAGAGGGTGGAGAGAGAGGCGAGAGGAGGGGGAGAGAGAGGAGAGAGAAAGAGAGACGACGGAGGGGAGTGGGAGGGGGGTAAGAGAGAGTGGGAGAGAGAGGGAGAAAGAAGAGAAGGGAGTAGAGAGGGAGGGAGAGCGGGCAAAGAGAGGGAGAGAGAAAGAAGAAAGAGATCAGAGAAAAGAGAAAGAGAGAGGGAGAAAGAAAGGGGGAGATGGAGGGAGAATGAGAGGAAGTGGAGAGAAGGAGGGAGGGAGAGGGAACAGAAAAGCAGCGCGCTGGGAGGGAGAGGGGTGTGTAACCCTGGCTGGAGGCTCAGGTGGAACGGTGTTGTACTGGACCGAGCGTAGAAAGTTGGCACCAAGACAAAAGTATGCCAGATTGCAGAGTCATTCAT
>NW_016107552.1:2063350-2098874 GCF_001604975.1 Cebus imitator | reverse complement strand
AACCACCTTGGGAGTGGGGGTGAGGAGCGGGGATGGGGATGAAAAGGTTTCAGACATTCCAAGGGCCAGGGGATTCTGTAATTCACCTCCTGGGTGGAGACGAGGGTGGGGGTCTCCGGACATTCCAAGGGCCAGGGGACTTTTGTCATTCTGTTTGTTACTTCAGTGGTTTACAGAAGTCAAGATAAGCATTTGTTTACACACAGATCTTAGTTATCCTGGGCTGCTTATTTTAGTTACTACCGGTAAGCAAAGGCTAGCAATTCTGGCACAATATCACAACGGCGGGCCCTCTGCAGTGGTTTGGTGAGCTTTGACCCCGGTGGTTAGGGTACAGTTCCTCTAACATCTCCAGCTCCCCCCAGCTGCCCTATCCTGACTACATTCGAGAAATGGTTCGGGGCATGGATTTGGGATATAGGTGAACCCGGGTTCACCTGGGTTCAAACCCCATCTCTATCATTGCCTGGACATGGGAACTTGGGCAATCCCTCCACTCTTTGACTCTCAACTGAACAGTATCAACTTCACAGGTTAAAGTGGGGATCATGATATGGTTCACGGAGGGCACACTGGCATGCGCCAGGCACACAGTGGGTACTTAGTCAACATCCGATGCTGCTGTTAACACTCTAACCAGGTTCAGGGATCAGCTCAGTCCTGGCTCTGGGTCCTTGGACTCTGGAGTGAACTCAGCCCCCGAGGAGACCCCTGGTCTCTGCAACGTTAATGCAAAGCCATGGTCAGGGTCCTGAACAGGAACTTTCTGCACTGTGGCTCTTAGTCCTGCTGCGCACTGGAATTACCTAGGGGACTTTTTAAAAACACAGATCCCTGGGCCCACACCCAGAGAATCTCACATAATTAACTCAGGGTACAACCTGGGCATCTGAACTTCTAAAAGCTGCATGGATGATTCCAAGGTGCAGCCAAAGTTGAGAAGCACTGTCCAAGGCTTTGATTTAATCTTCCATGTTCATTCCTAAAGAAGGAGACATACTCACACACCATTTCCATAGGTAGCCTCACAAACCACCAGATTATTATTATTTTTTTAATTTGGTGTCACAAGCATTTGTTCAGCATCTACTATGTTCGTGGAACATGGTTAGACCCTGAATAAGCACCATTCCTGCCCTCAAGCAGCTTGGAGTCTGGGTGGCTATACAATGAATAAACACTAGGCTTGGGAAGACCACAGGGGCGGTGAGGAAAGAAACACCACATCACCCAAATGCAGGAATGTGTGGGAAAGAAGGGGGTGCAGGGTCACACCTGAAGCACAACATGGAAAAAATGAGTAGCAGTTTTCTCTGGTAGAGAGGTGAGGGGAAGGTGGGTAGCCCAGATACCCTGAACAGCATGAACAAATGTGGGGTGGTGAAAAACCCCACATCTGACAAAACGAGGAGGGTAATTGCCCATAGGCAGGGCTATATAGCAGAGAAAGGAAAGGGTGGGACAGGAAGTCAGGGAGTAGAGGTCTTACAGCCAGGCTCGGATCCAGGGCATTCACATTATGGGGAACTTGGGCGTCATGGAAGGCTGTAGGGAAGACTTTATCCTGTGCTTCAGACTTCAGGGTGTGGCTGCTGGTAAGCGCCGGGGTGTGGGGCATCTGAAGAAGAAAAAGTCTGTTCTTGGCAATTTCCTCCCAAGTAATTTCATTCCATTCCCTTCCATCATGCAAAAACCTGAAGTTATCCTGAGAACAAACGTCACTGCCATGGAAACAGTAAGAGAAACAAACAATGTGTGCACTGTATAAAACAGTACTTAAAGGCTGTTTATTTTTCATCCCATTATTTTAATAGGTGGGGATGGCAGGGATGAGCTGGAGGAAGAGCAGGTTTTAAGGGTGCCGCTAACGTTGCCTTTTCTTAAAATGACTTGAAATGCTCACAGACATTCAGACATTGGCACTTAGATCATGTCTCTGGCTTGGAACTCCCGCTGGTTTAGAATCTCACTGCAGGGAAGCATCACCTGTTCCTGGACCTGAAAGGCAGTGTGACCAAGTGGTTATAGACGTAAACCAGAGGTGAGACAGCCCTGGTTCCACTCCTGCTTCTGTAACACTTCCTGACTGGTGACTCTTGGCAAATTTCATCACCCCTCCGAGCCTCCGTTGACTCATCTGCAAAGTGTTTCCACTATGTCATTCATTTATTCCTTCATTGGAAAGTTAACAAGAGTTCACTGAAAACTTGCTATGTGCTTTGTTCTCAGAAAGGTCCTGGCATTCACTGAGCTTCCAGTCTGGTGGGAGAACAGAGGTAATGTACCTGCAAACACATAAATAAGAGAGGTAATAATTGTAGACAGTGATATAGGCTGAGTAAGATTTAAAACCAAGGTTGTCGTCTCTGATGAGATGCCAGTCTAGCTGGCCACAGAAAGAGGAGAAAGGACCAGCCGCTTACGTATCAGAAGGAAAGGCCTTCCAGGCAGGGGCATGGCAAGGGGAAAGTCCTAGACAGATCTAAGATTAGAATCCTTGCAGCTGGCGCTTTATAAAAGCAGGTACAAGATAAGGCCAAATGGGAAGGAGGGACCAGATCAGAAGGGTCCTATAGGATAAGGTAGGAGTTTGGTTTATAATAAAACTAACCTTCCAGAGTGGGTGTAAGGATTAAAGGAAATATCGAGTGGTAAACTCTAAGCAGTTGCTTTAAAAAAAAAAAAAAAAGTCAGCTTTTACTTTCAACAGGATAACTGTAGTAGAACTCACCATCCCTTGGGTATAGTTGCTGACATCATAAAATTATTGAATTTCAGAACTGAGAGATCATTTTTCCTAATTATTCTACTTTTTCATATGGGTGAATTAAGGATCAGAGAGGGCAAGGGACTTACGGACGTCACACAGGAGTTAGTGGTGGAGGCTCTGGGCTTTTTAATTTCTACCCACTGTCCATTGAGCTCTTGAACTCAAGCCCATGCCATGATCTCTATGGGGAAATTCCTTGACTTTTATTTCTGCTGAATGGTACTTCCTTCCAGGGGACAGTGTGGAAAACCACACTGGAAAACCACAGACCTGTGGTGCTGTGAGTGTGTGGCTTCTCCCTGTGGGCCTCAGAGGGTCCACAGACATTAGTCCTTTGTCCCTCCTCCTGACACAGAGGCTGCGTCTGTCCTCTTGTGTCCTCCCTGGCACAGAGGCTGGGCTTTGGCTGGGGAGCAGAGAGAAAGGACAGGATATTGATCAGCAGGGACCTTAACCAGCCTGGCCTTTTCAATATTCCATACTAAGAGAGTGGTGAGATTTGAGAGGAAGTCGAACGGCTGAAGAATGTTCCTGTAATTGAACAGAACAGCGCTGCCTTGGTTAATTTCAAGTGAGGAAGCTCACACAAAAAATGGGTTAGATTGACCAAGCCCCTGATGGGTTTGGAAGTTTTACTGATTCCGCTCCCTTAATCCCAGCTGGACTTTTGTCTGGTTCTAGACATCCATCAATGCATGCAATAAACCCTATGAGAGAAGGGATTTTTCTAGCATTTGGGTTCTGTTTTTCACTTACAATTTCTGCAATGCATGATCATTGCTCCTGTTTATTGAGCACCTACTACAGGCTGAGCAATCAGTTCAGCACTGATCATGCATCCCCCTCTTCTACTTCCATAATAACCCTAGGAAGTAGCTGCTAATGTCCTTCACCTTATACAGACAAGGAAACCGATGTTTAAAAGTTACTCACCAAGAAGAGAGCTCTGACTTACACTCAGATATGTCTGACTCCAAATAAACCTGCTTATTCCAGAGGACACAGGGACTCATGGGGTCCCCAAACACAAAAGTCTTAGATTAACCCACAGATGTGTGCTGCTGTGCCGATGCAGGCTGTTCTTTATGAACTGAAACATGTATGTGTTACAGTTTATAATGCCAACAGAATGTGTAAATATACACAGTACCTTTAATTGATTTTTCTTCTCACCTTTGAGTCCCAAGAACATAACCCTTAGTCAGGAAAATCTCCTAGCTGGGTTTGCAGGAGCTTGACTGTGGGGACCTGATCCAACCCGATGTGTCTGTCCCTCTCTTTCAGCCTCCTCCACGTTCCTGACGGTGCACTGGTTTTCCTTCCTGTCTGGCTACACAAGCCTCTGGAGAATGCCCATCCATCTTACAGGCTCACTTTACATTCTGTAAACTTTCAGTTTGAAAATAAACGCATTGCCTCCCTGCCAGATCTCTACCGTGCATGGGCATTTCTCAGGAGCCAGGGCGGATGATACAGACAGACCAAGCATTTCCAAGGAAACCAAAGAGGCATAATTGCTTCTTTCCAGGTAATGTGGATGCACCGGATGGGGTCGGCTGCATCACAGTGGGTCATTTTCTTGTTAGCGTCTGGCCAGAGTGATGTGAGTACCACAGGCTTCCTGAATGACGCTGCATAGGCTCATCTGCAAGTGACAAAGACCAAATTGAAAACAGAGCATGGAGGCACTAGCTGGATGCTCTGCGTTACCTTCAAAGACGCATGGTGGCTTTGTCTCCTGGGACATACTATTGCTGGGACTTTTTTTTTTTTTCATTTTCTTCTTATCTTTTCTGATGTCCTTTTTTTTTTTTTTTTTCATTTTTACTCTAAGACAAAAGATTTTTCTCTTTTTTTTCCTCTCAGCGATTAAAATCTTTCCATCAACCAGATATTTCTAAGGGAGATACATGATGCAAGATTTGGCAGGGTGGGGGTGTAAGTGTGCATTGATGGAGAGAATAGCCACTGAGTATAGACCGTCAGATGACCTCAAAATCAAGCCCCTGATTAATCACAATCTGACTAGACAAAGAAATGGGATCACAGACACATGATGACAATGACTTCCATTAATTGCAACGACCCTGTTTTAGCCTCAGGACCTTGCATTTGCTGTGTTCTCCAGCAGGACTGTGCTGCAGTCTGCACTTGGTGTCTGTCTCATCATTCCTTTCTCTACTTAAATGTCTCCTATTCCAGAAGCCCATTCCTGATTGTTCGAAAAGAACTTGCCTCTTTTATTCTCCATTCACCTTGTTTTATCTGCCTCATGGAGTTAGAGCTCTCTGAAATTCCTATTTGTGAATGACTTTATGGTCTATTTCTCATCTGTACAAAATAAGCTCCAGAGAGCAAGAACTTCATCTTATTCAATGCTGTCTCGTCAGTGCCCAGAACAGTGCCTGACATATGCACTATCCTAAGTGCTTTATGATGATGGGTCAATGATTCTTAAATGACAGCCTCTCATTGAAATGGTTTCTGGGAGGTTAATTTAGTTGTTCAAAATCACACCACTGTTAGTTAGCAGGAGATAAGCCGTTCAATTGGAGGCTTGTTGGGATTCAAAGCCCAGGCTTTAAACAACTCTGCTAAACTGCCTCCCCTGGCATAGAGCATTAATCTTGGAAGTGGTTTGGGCCTTTGTGTTGCCAGACTTCACTGGAATGTGAGCCCTAGAGAGCCAGAGATGGAGTCTGTTGCATCCACAGCACCCAGCACTGTTTGCCACGTGGTAGCCATTCAATGAACAGTAAATGCTCAAACAGTATTTGTAGATAGATGGACAGATGGGTGAGTGGGTGGGTGGCTGAATGGATGGATGGGTAGATGAATGAATGAAGAGAAGGAAAGGAGAAAAGAAGATAGAAAGGGAGGATAGAAGGAAGGGTAGGTAGAGGGATAGATGAATTGTTGGATGGATGCGTGGATTCGTGAATATATGGATGAGTAGGTGGGTATATGGATAGGTGGGTAGATGAACAGGGAAACAGAATCCCAGAGAGACGGGTGACTCACTTAATATCACACAGCAAGTCAGCAGAGGGAGGAGAAATCCAAACTCAGGGCCCCTATCCTAGTGCTGACTCTCTCACAACACCGAATATTTGAGAATGAAATTGCGCGTTTTCCTTACAGTCTAGGTAGGTATGATAATGGCGGTAATTGCCCCAGCTGTGTAGCAAAAACTGGGCTAAATGCTTTAGTCCATTAGTTCATGGGATCCTCTGTAGAACCCTAGGAAATAGGTGCTGTAATAGCCCCTCATTCTCAAGGATATTATTATCCATTTATGTCAATCACTCCATGTGATAAGTGTTATTTTTATCCCTACTTCTCAGAAGAGGAAAATAAAGCTCAGAGAGGTTAAGTAACTTGCCCTTGTCATCCTGTAAGGAAGAGGTGAGGCTAGGATATAACCCTTTGCCACCACTGTACTAATTTTAACCGCATAAGAGCTGATGTTCTGTTTATCACATGGCAAAATACAAGGCGAATAGAATTGTAGGCACACATCATCTAATCAGCAGAGAAGCTAAAATTATCTACCCAGGCGGCATTTGGGTAGCAGGAAGCTCACCCTGACACCAGAATCTAGGCAGGAAGGGCCCTATTAGATAGACCACAAGCCCAGGCAAAAGGTAAACCGAGTGTATGTTATTGAGCAAGTTACTTTGCCTCCCTGGACCTCAGTTTCTTCATCTGTAAAATGGCTATCAAAATGTGATGGATGAAGATTTTTATCTGCAAGTTGTTCTCGTCCCTCTCAGAATTCTATTCCTATTATGCTATTCCTTCTTCCAAAAATAGTCTTCCTATTGCTCCTAAATAATCACATTGCATTCCCAACATCACAATCTCAGGCAATCAGGTCTGTGTCCCATTTTCTCAAAACTTTCCTCTGTGCCTTGTTTTAGCCAGCAAACGGAATGAGTAAGTCTCCGCCCATGTGTTCAATGGGTTAATGGTTTACAGTGCCACTGCTTCCTCATAAGACACCTGCATGCAAGAAATGATCTAGGAGTTCAATGTACTTACCAAAGGTAGTAACCCCATGGGTGGACTTTTAGCGATTGTGGCCCTTCTGGTTGTGAGCAGGGGTTGAAGCTTCAGGAGGTAGCCACCAAATCGTAGCACAGAGGCAGCCACCAAATTTCTGGGAGGTAGCCTGTGAAAGTGAAATGGATTCTGGCTCTGTACTCTGGCCTGGCCTTGAATCTGTCAAATCCCACTGCTTCCTGACTGAGTGACCTTGGCTGGCTTGGAATCTTCCAGAAAAAATCAGATACTTATCTGTCAGATGGTGATAACCACACCTCATTATCAGGATGATTATGAAATTGATGAGAGACTGTGCCCGGTGGGACAGCACCTGGCAAACAGTAGATTATTTACAGAATAGTTTACTTTCCAATTGGGTTGTTTGTTTTTTCTTATAAATTTGCTTAAATTCCTTATAGATGCTAGATATTAGGCCTTTGCAGATGCATAGCTTGCAAACATTTTCTTCCATTCTATAGGTTGTCTGACATTACTGGGTATATACCCAAAGGAATATAAATCGTTCTAGTATAAAGACACATGCAGATGTATGTTAATTGCAGCATTATTCACAAGAGCAAAGACTATCCTAGTGCTGACTCTCTCATAACACCGAGTATTTGAGAATGAAATTGAGTGTTTTCCTTACAGTCTAGGTAGGTATGATAACGGTGATATTGCTCCAACTGTGTAGCAAAAACTGGGCTAAACGCTTTAGCCCATCATTTCATGGGATCCTCTCTATAACCCTAGGAAATAAGTGCTCTTGAATGAGCATGTATATATGGTACACATACACCATGGAATACTATGCAGCCATAAAAAAGAATGAGATCATGTTCTTTGCAAAAACACGAATGGAGCTGGAGACGATTATCCTTAGCACACTTACACAGGAACAAAAAAACAAATATCACAAGTTCTCACTTATAGGTGGGAGCTAAATGATGAAAGCATACAGACACATAGAGGGGAACAACACACACTGGGGTTTACCAGAGGGTGGAAGGTGGGAGGAGGGAGAGGATCAGAAAAACCTATTCAGTACTAGGCTTAAGACCTGGGTGATGAAATCATCTGTCCAACAAACTCTCGTGACACAAGTTTGCATAAATAACAAACCTGCACATCTACCCCCAAACTTCAAAGTTAAGAATAGCTAACCTATCTCTTTGTTTTTCACTCGCTCACTTTCTCCCCTTTTCCCTCTTCCTCCATCTTCCTTGCTTTTTTTACATTTCCATTGAACAAGTCTTATGAGTCCCCACTGCATGCTAGCCCTATACTATGCAGAGCCCGAGGGTATAGCAGCGGACAGACAGGCAAGGTCCCTCCATAGAGAACTGGCAGCCTCTGCAGTGAAGCGTGGAGTGCTTCACCTTCTCCAAAGGAGAAATCGGCCCTCCTGCACCCCTGCCTCACCTTCTTTATAAAAACCAGTTGGGTTTACTGCAAGAATGGAAGCCTCTTGCAACCCAGGATAGGATTTTACAGGGGGCTCTCTGTCCCCTAAAGGCTGGGGCAGGTCTGGGCCTGCAGTGAGTCGCCTGTAAAAGAGCATTGTTTGAGTGAGTAGTGGGGAAGCTCTGGGTGTGAAGAGTTTTCTGAAACCCTGGGCCGGAGTGCTCCCTCTTCCCTCCTCCATCCAGCACTCACCTCCCCCACCCATTCTTTCTAGGGACTCCTGGCTCCACCACGCTGCTAAAGACATATTCCTCCCCCTGTTGCTGCCTGCAACCTTCTCTCCATCTGCTCCCTCCGCCTGTTCAGGCTGCAGTGTGTAGATAGTATGGCAAGGTAGGGTGGGGGGAGGAGGACAGCTTCTAAATTGGGGTGAGAGGCCTGTAAAGCCTGACCAGCCTGCCAAGACTAGGCAGGGAGAAAAGACAGGCAGTCTCCAGGACTGCGCACAAGCTTGTCCCCACCTAGTTCTCTGCCAATGTCTGTCCCCAAGTATCTGCTTGTCTCCCTCACTGCTTGTCCCTCACCACCTCTATTTGTGGAGAAAAGACACTTTGCTTGAGAATCAGCAGCAGAGGTGGGCCTTGCAGTCCTGCTCAGATGAGGAAGGAGGTACAGGAAGGGGCAAGGGGCTGACCTGAGAGGAGGCCTGCCAGCTCCAGTGCCCTGCCGGCAGTGGGACTGTGGGAGACGGGGCTCAGATTAGAAAGTAGAGATGGATCTTAATTTCGAGTTCGTGATTGGGCTTCAGAGGGGTCCAGACCCCCTAGTGTTAGGTGCACAGTTTTGTGGCTGCGTGTAGTGTTCCAGAGAGATTCAGAGCTCTCACCAGATCCATAGAATAAGAGACTTTTTAGGTTATGGGGACTCACTCTGGAAGCAGCGGGGCCCTGGCGGGGAAGCAGGCTGGCTGGATCCCAGAGGACCCTGGAGAGAACTGGAACTGGGATGTATCTGGAAGGCTGGGCAGGCAATGGAAAGCTCCAGGCTGCTCACAAGCTCGGTTTCCAGGCCTCCATCTCTCCGTCTGGAAAATGGTCCGGGTGCTCTCCAGCTTGGCCTGGCCTGGCAGGGCTGCTGGGAGCGTCCGCAGAGAGAGGAAACGCTCGGCTCCCAGGACGCGAGGGGGATTGGCGTTAAACTTTGCAGGGCCGACGGGCCGGCGGCCAGAGGAGGCGGCTGGCACCCCCGGCGCCGCCGCGGCCCCTCCAGCTCGCTGCCCGCTCGCCCGCCCCCTCCCTCCCTGCACTCGCTCGGCACAGACTCGGCCCCAGCCCCCTCCCTCCTCCCGCTCGCTCCACGCTCGTTCGCTCGCTCGCCGGCTCCTCCTCACTCGCCCGCCCGCGCCCGGCGCAGCTCGGCCAGAGCGACCGCGGGGCTGAGCGCGCGTCCTCCCGGGGGGCTCCGGAAGCTGCCCCGTCCCCGCGGCCCCCTCCCTCGCTCCCGCCCCCCTCCCTCCTTCCCCGGCTCCCGCGCCGTCCGCCCGCCCGCCCCGCAGCCCGCGGCTCCGCGCCCCCCGCAGCCACGATGCCCGCGGCCCGGCCGCCCGCCGCGGGACTCGGCGGGATCTCGCTGCTCCTCGCTCTGCTCCTGGGGAGCCCCGCGGCAGCGCTGGAGCGAGGTAAGCGCCCCGAGGGGCGGGGCGGGCAGGGGGCGAAGTTGCCGGGAGAGCCAGGCGGCCGGGGGTCGGGGCTGACCGGGGCGACGGAGGCACCACCCGCGGGGATGGGAAGCGGCGGTGGCTGCCCAATTCGGGGCCAGGAACCGCGCGTCCCCTTGGCCCGAGCTGACGGGAGTGTGGAGGCAGGGATGTGTTGAAGGACTCGGGCGCTTCCCTGCTTCGGCTGTGGGCTCCCTTTCGGTCTTCCCCGGCTGCGGGGCTGACTCTCCTTTGCAGCCAAAGAGGATCCCCTTGGAGTGGGGTCGCCTCCAAACCCCAAATTCCTGGAGCTTCTCTGCAACCGCACCCGGGGCTGGGTGCCAGATAATTCTCTCCCTCTTGGGGAGAGGACGGGAAGCGGGGGTGAGCAGCTGACCCACCCTGCAACTGAGGACTAGATTCAAACAGTGCATTTGCCGCTCCCCTCCCCCGGCACCTCCGAAACCCTTGACTCCTTCGGTTCGGGCTGCCCCGAAGGGCTGAGTCCCTGGATCGATCTCAGCCAAGCGTCAGGATACCGGACTTGGGTGTGGCTTTTGCCAGAGGCCGGTGGAGGGGGCTGAGGGCTCTGAGAACTTGGCAGGGGAGGGAGAAGAGATGTTAGTCAGCAGTTGGGAACCTGAAGGGACTCCCCTCTACCCCCTCCCGGACAGCCTGGCGTCTCTGATCACTGTTAGGAATGGGGGTGGAGGGGGTGTTAGTTTCATCTACCACGTGTTTGCTGAATGGGAAGAGGGGTCCAAGTTTAGCCGAGAATGGCAGCTCCTCCTTCTCAGATCTGGAGCCATACCCTCTCTCCACCCCCGTAAGGCACCTTAGGAAAAGTTGTGGCATGGGGAGAGAGGGCCAAATAGAGAGAGGGGTACAACGCCTAACTCACCCAAAACTAACCCTCAGAGCTTAGGGGCTTGCTCGGGCACCTGGGAGACCCGAAAGTGAATGGGAGCGTTAGCTGACCACTGGACCCGGCCTTCCTGTGTGTTCTAACTCCGGTTCCCAGAAATGCGCTCCACACGTGTAAAAAAATAGGCAACTGCAGGGTCTTCCCAGGCTGAAGACGGAGAGCAGGCACTGTGCTCATCTGGGGCTCCGCCTCTGTCATTGGCACCGTCTTGACCCGAGTTGGGAGACAGGCGGTGTCTTTTCCTGGGGATTTCTGGACCCCCAGCGCGAACACCTGCTTTCAGCACCAAAGGCCCTGGACAGCTCTTAGTTCCGTGGGCCCTGGCTCTGGGTCCCTTTCCTTTCAACCCTTCCCTGTGGCCTGGAGTGCCCCCCTCAGCATAAATCAGGCATTTTATCCCCCATCTCCTCTTCTTTTTAAATGTAGAGCCTAGAGTGCAGAGCAAAGGAAATTATTCGTCATCTTTTGTTTAACAAAGCATATCATTGAAGAACCACCCCCACTTTTGTTAGGAGGCAATAATAGCCACAGTTTACACCAGGTCTGGACAATTTCTCTGGGAAAGGTAGGGAAAGAGAGTTGGTTTAAACAAGTCGTTTCCACCACAGCATGGCCTTTCTTAATTAGCTGTCTCTTTCTAACAATGGCTTGGTGGCCTTGAACTGAATCCAGCTCTCCCTCCCCCACCCCCTTTTGAATCTATGTTGTGACTAACACACATACAAAAAGAACCCAAGGCTACCCAGCAGCGTACTGGATTTTCTAAAGCAGTTCTACCTCTGAGGAGTCCACTCCCCAATACACCACCTTGCAGGAAAAAAAGAAAAATGTCTTATTGGCACGTATTGAATTGTCATCCAAGACAAGGATTTCCTGTTCTGTTTCCCTCGCTGGCTTCAAACACACTGTAAGGGCATAGGGAGACACGTGTGTGTTTTAATTTTTAAGACATTTCATACTATTTTTCCAACTGCTCAACACTACGGCTAGCCAGAGTATTTTTTTAATTAACTTCAGGTCACCACCAAATTAAAGTCAAGTGATGTGCTACTTCAGAAAGCTCATTAATAACTGTGTGATTCTGACTCTGAGTCATAAGGAGGGAGCGAAATTGACCAATGAGCATTGCCAAGTCTGGTGGTGCATTTGGAGACAATTGACCTTCCGCAATAAAATCTATTTTTAATATACATCCCAACATCCACTAATGTCAGATGGAGAACCGTTCACCTAACTCACTGTTGCAAACTAGTTCTTCTGTTTGCGGTGGAGCGAGGGGATTTGTAAATACTCGAAAGGGACTTGTTGCTACATTCTTATGCAGGTCACGTGGTTTTCTGGGCCATTCCGCCGTAAGGCATGAATAAGTATGAAGTATAACTTGTTTTTGAAGAGGCTCCTTATTGTCTAAGATACGCACATGGGGAATAATTGTAACTACGTGCTAAGACTGCAGAGCCTGAGTATAATTTCTTTTCTTTTCCTCTTGAATTAATAAGGCAAATTCGGTATTGCTCAATAAGACTCAAATTTGCTGCTTCCCCAGTCTCTAACGTGTGTTGTTGTTAGATTCACTTAAAGACTATTTTCATTATGGATTGGCATTATTTTCCATAGAGTTTTGCCCATTCCTGCCAGGGGCCACCTTATCTAAGCTTGAGGGATTCTTCTTGTGTTCATATAGCTCAGTTGGGTATTACAAAAATAATGGTACATTCCTTTCCTTCCCCTTCCAAGGCAAAGGGATATTTTCTGATAAGAGTGGCTTGTTTTCTTATTTTTGCTTACAAGTCCATTCCTCCAAGCTGTTCAAATGGGCTCAATTTCCTGGCCCCCCTGTTCTGTCCAGAGACAATTTCTGCAACACAACCACTGTGTATACCTCCACTAGGGGCGCTCCAGGCTATAGTTAGTGTCTAAGGGCAGAAGAGAGGGGAATTCTGACCTGTGGACCCACCAGGTGTGTGTAACGCCAAAGGTCAGCAGAACGGAGCTCCTCTCAGCCTGGAGGGCTTGCCATCATCTCTCCTCTCCCTCTTTCTGCTTACTACATTTGATTCCTCTTTCTCAAAGGAAAAGTATCAGTCATTCTTGATGCATGCAGTGAAAGAGAAAGAAAAGGTAAAAGAAAGCCAGGGGGGTGCTCCAAAGAAAGCGTCGATCCAACTGCCATCTTTGTATTTTTTGTAGTTTCTTTCATGAAGCCAAATTGCAAAACATCCCAGTGGCAAGGCTGTTCCGGGGAGTTTGACTGAGCTGGGTACTGGAATTTGATTTATGAAGTTCAGGAAAAAAAGTGTAGTTCTATAATTAGAGTGACCTGGGTCCACAGACCAGCTCCATGGTTTACTAATGCATGGCCTTCAGCAGAACTGTCTTCTCTGAACTTCCATTTCGCCATCTGAGGAATGGGGGCAGGGGAAGGAGGACTGATGATACCAGCCTGGAAGAGTGGTTGCAGGGATTACATAATGTGTGTAAAAGCAGGTGGCACAGAGTAGGTGCCAAAGGGCAAACTGCTCCTATTAGTAGACACCAAGAAACAAATCTTTGTGATTGGCATGAAGCAGATGTTAGTGTAAATATTGGGATAATTCAGGCTAAAGTAGAAAGGAGTGGAAGGAGGCTGGTGAGTAGCCCCAGTTACCTGTATTCTCACCTTTGGCAGACAAGAATTTGACACTGTCTGGTGCAGACACCCTTCCCTTCCAAATTCTCATGCTGCTTCTTTGTGAACCTCAATCTTACCATCAGGAATCAGAGTTCAATGGTGCTAGAGATCCAGCAGATGTAGGATAGCAGGCTAACGGTTGGAAAGAAGACGTAAGAAGCAAGTCTTCCAGAAGAACACATTTTCCCTTTCATTCATTCATTTGCATTTACTGAGCACTTCCTATGTGTCTTAGTTCAGCCTCTGTAACACAAATGCCTTAGATAGGGTGGCTTAAACAACAGAAATTTTTTTCTCACATTTCTGGAGGCTGGAAAGTCCAAGTTCAGTGTGCCAGCATACTCAGTGTCTGGTGAGTGTCTATCATCTCTCTTTCTGCTTTGCAGCCAACCACTTTCTACCTGAATTCTCATATGGCCAAGAGGGACAGAGAGCCCTGGTCTCCTCATCTTAGAAGGGAACTAATCCTTTTTGTGGGGGCCCCATCTTTATGACTTCATTTTAACCTAATTACTTCCCAAAGGCTCTGCCTCCAATTGTCATTACATTGGGGATAAGGCTTTCAACATATTGATTTAGGGGGGACATAGACATTCGATCTATAGCACTATGCATGTGGTAGACCTTGTATTGGGTGCTGGAGTACTATAATATGATAAAGCTCCTGCCCCAGTAATGGCAGCCTAGCAAAGACATCTGCAGGCAAACTACTATCGTTCATGCCATGTGGTAAGTGCTTTGGTGGGGGGATATCAGAGATCTGTGGGACCTCACATGGATGTGTTTAATTCTCACCAGGGGTGGTCAGTGAAGGCTTCCTGGAGCAGGTAGCATTTAAACTGGCCCTGAAGGGGATGTGACAGGTACCAGCAGCCAGAGGAGAAATTTCTACAGTAGGGTAGGGAGAATCCTGAAGGCTTCACTCTCAGAACACATCACACCCCCGCGGAATTGGAGAGAGGAAACAGAGGAGCGAGTGGGAGGAGAAAGTAGGCAGGTGCACATGCTCACGCTCAAAAAAAAGATGATCTGTCGGACCTACTTGTCCTCCCTGCTCTCCCCTGAACTTCCCGGGCTGGGTAGATGCGAGCTGGAACAAAGGACTGTGAGCCGCGGTGTTCGCTATTGTCCACTAGAGGTTGTGATGACACCGAAGGAATCTTCTCAGAAGGCAGCTGCAGAGTATAGACAGCATCACACAGCCCTGGGTAAACACTGCTTTAGAGGATTTGCATGTTTGCATAATCCTCTGGTTACCGTAGTTCCTTAGAAGCAGCCCTTTGTTGGCTGTGACAGTAGGGAGCAGGGCAAGGAATAGGACTGCTTTGAGGAGAGGGTAGAAGGATGGTGAGTAGGGAGGGGGTCAGTGGACACACGAGATGTAATTTACTAGGACATGCCAGGGACTGAGTCTAAGCAATGCAAACAGCATTTATTGAGTGTTGATGTTGTTCCAAGCCTTATCACGAGTGGTTTATGTAGATATGTGCAGAGAATCCCCAAGGTAGGCCCATGAGAGGGATGCAGTTGTTACCTCTGTTGTATGGACTGAGGAAACTGAGGCACTGAGAGGTTAAGCAAAGTGCTTGGCATCACGAAGTGAAGAAAGGGATTGAAGTCCAGCCTCAACCCTAGACTGGTGTCATAATCGTAACATCAAGTCCCACTACTACCTTTTAGATCCTGCGTTCCCCCGAAGACCACGTGGAGATTCTGCTGGTTCACAGGAAGGGATGATGTGTGTTTGCCAGATGCACATGAGATGTGTACTCAATACCTGTCACAGTCCCTGACACACACAGCAAGCATTTAAGTAAAGCTGGTCAAACTGAAGTAAGTCATAAGGTAAAACAGGTTACAATTTTACTTATGGGTGATTAATTCACAATCAGTATAGTTAGTGAGCATTTACTATATCTCAGGCACTTACATTGGTTATTTTAACTAATTATAACAATATCATTTCATTTTATAGATGAGGAAACCAAGGCCTAGAGAAGCTGAGCTAAGGTTTAAATCCAGGTAGCCTGACTGCTTAAACATGGTGCCTTCCAAGCTGGGTCCTTCTGTATTTCTAAATGAAATGTGTGAGAAAGACCCTTTCACCATTAATGTGAAGTCAGTCTGGATGGGTGAGTGCACTAAACTCCAAAGACTGTCAGGACAGAGACCAAAACCAACCCTCAGTAGTTACCAACAAAGATGAACATAGGGATGATTGTTCCCAGTCAAGGAAAGGAGAAGATCTCATAAAAAAGAGTGAACTAGACTGCTCATCCCCTTTTCATTGATTCATTGGTTGGCAATTGTTTTCAATTTCTCGAGTTTCCAGGTCACCCAACCGTTAATAAATAGCTCACGTTGTATAAAATTGGTTTCTGTAAGCCCCTAAATTCAGAACCTAAGCTAAACCATTTCCTATCTATGAGCCTCAATTTTTCCTTCCATAAAATGGATCACAATAGTCACTACCACATTCATAAAGCTGTCCCTAACATGAGACGAGAGTTAAGATGCTTTGCACAGACCAAGAAATCAAGCCTTGGGCAAGTAAGTGCTGGCATGGAAGGCTGAAGATCTCAAACACCCCCATGTGCTTCTTCCTGGGCTTGTAGCCAGCGTTATAGCCAATATAACACTGCTATTTGCCATTTATTGTGGACCTACTCTGTGCCAGGGGGCTGTCCTTGTGTTTATCCTGTATTCACTTATTTAATCCTCATCTGATCCTATCAGGTGATATGATGAACTAGATCTTACAGATAAGACAACTGAGTCAGAAAGGTACAAGCACTTGCTCAGGGTCTCATGGGCAATGAGCGGCAGAGTCAGGACTCAACCCCAGAACTTTTTGATTCCAAAGCCCAGGCTTGTTCTAGATACTAGGGCAGGAAGATACAGGTATCACATGGCACAGAGCAAAATGGAAATGGAGAGCTGATGCAAGCTTGGAAATCAAGGTGATTTGACAGGACTCCGGGAGGGGAGATTTCTCATCCAGTGGCAAATGCCAGGTGTCCCAAGTCAGCTTGCCAAGATGGAAGGCAGTTTATCCCAGCCTCCTTCATACCTACTTTGATGGCTTCTGCGTGAGCCATATTTTCATCTTACTCATGCTATTCCTGCAGCCTGGACTGTCATGCTAGAGAATGACAACCATCCTAGCTGGCTGTATAAACAGAACTAGGTTAAATTCCCAACTGGCTGATTTTAACAATACGATCTTGAGCTATTCGCTTTAGTTCTCCAGGCCTGCTTTGGCCTGATATATAAATGAGATGGTTGTATTTACATTGCAAGATGGTTAAAGCTTGTCAATGTATGTGGATATGTGATACGCCTAACTCATTGCAAGCACTCAATAAATATTTGCCATTATTGCTGTACTGTTAACCTGGTGAACTTCTATTCATCCTTCAGAACCCAGTCTTTAATTCCCCTTTCTTTGAAGTCCTCTCTTGCTTCTCTCCCCTCTATGCCAGTCGTGAATGATTCTCTTGGCTCCTTATCACATTTTATCTCTCTACTATGGATAATTCACACACTGACAATGCACGAGTTGCCAATTTATGTAATTCCCTCCCCCTAAACAATGAACTCTGAGAAAACCTCAACTGAATCTTACTCTTTCATATGTCCCTTAGTTTGTATCTAATCCAGTATAAGTTCTCAACCCCTTATGTTAAATTACTTTTCACCTTAATCTTAGTTATGGGGAGAGGAAGTTAGAGTCCTGACGTCTGAATTTAATTCCTGACTCTCCTGTCTTGTGTCGTCTTAGGCAGCCTGTATAAGCCTTGATTTTTTTATCTGAAAAATGGGAATAATAATAGTGTCCAACCTCATCGGGTTGCTGTGGAGGAAAATCAATGAGATAATAGATGTGAAATCACTAAGTAACTCCATGAAAAAGGAGGAGGAGAAGGAAAAATTAAAAGATGAAGAAGGAGAGAAATACACTTTGTAAAAAGAAAAAAAAACCTTTCTGCAAACACAAAAACCGCAAGATAGGCCATTCATCAGGCACTCACTGAAGCAATCTTTCTTTCCAAAGGAAATATTGGATGCAATTATTCACCTGTGCCTAATCTCATTTCAAAGCAGAAACCTCCTGGACACCCTACTGCTTACTGTCGAATCTGCCTTCTCTTAGGTCTCTGGCAGCTTCATAAACAGCAAATGCCCAGCTGAAAACTGGGACAGTATAGCAAAGTGAATAAAAACCCAGGATCTAGAGTCAGAGCAATCTGAATTTAAGTCTGTTGCCTCTTAATAGATGTGTATCCTTAGGCAAGTCACTTTGTCACCTTGAGCTGGCATTGGGCCTTGCATAGGAGTGAGGGTCTATGCTCTGCCCATTTCTCAGGGATAATATGATGTGGGAGGGAGGGTGGTATAGTTAGAATAAGCCTCCTTGGTATCTGTAATATTAATCAAATTCTAGCAATTATTTAGAAGTCTTATCTGCCTCAGTCTTCTCCCTGATATTTACATTTTTAACTGAAGAAAGAGACCCAGAGACAAGAAAGGACTGACTCAAAGTCCCAACTATAAGTGGCGGAGCCAGGACTTGAACTCCTCACTCCTTTCATCTGGCTCCCATTCTAAAGTGACTTCCATTTACTTTTAAGAAAAATGGAATTCCTACCCGCCTCAAGTATATGTCCTGAGACTCAAGGAGTGTGGCAATGGAAGCTGCGAGAGTATGTTTTCGGTAAACCACTAGCAGCTATTACCCATATGGGACATTTATGTTATGTGGCCATGGAAGACTGACTGCATGCCAGTCTTTTGGTTGATGTGGAAATCAAGCCATAGCTCCCTCCCCTGCTGACTTGGCACCTGAATCTTCAAGGCACCAGCAGATAAGCTTGCACCTGGGAATAGTGCCATCCAAGCAGATGGCTGGAGTCAAGCAAGCAAGAGTTAAATAACGAGGCTCAAGGAGACCCAGGGCCCAGGCCAGGCACCTCTCCTAGGCTTCCTTACTCTCACCATGGGTCATGGATGGTGGCTGATTGAGAAACCCACTGGGGACCAGTAGTGTGGAGAGCAGGGAAGGATTGAGTGAGGCATAACTAACATAGTTGGTGCCAGCCTCGAGCAAGTCATGGACACTGGGGATGTTTTGGGGCTGGAGATTAGAACAAGGTAGATGGATATAGTATAGTTCCTGAGGTCTGGACCTCAGGACAAGTCTTAGTGGTTGTAAGCCTCTGGGTGTCAGATTCCTCGTCCAGTCTCACCTGTGCCCAGTTCAGCTTAGCATCATAAATTGGTGAGTTCACATTGCTAAAATGGAATGGGCTTTCTTAAAAGCTGTACATTATAGTAAAAAACACAGGCCAACATGATAGAACCCCGTCTCTACTAAAAATACAAAAAATTAGCTGGGCGTGGCGGCAAGCACCTCTAATCCCAGCTACTTGGGAGGCTGAGGCAGGAGAATCACTTGAACCTGGGAAGTGGAGGTTGCAGTGAGCCGAGATCGCGCCATTGCACTCCAGCCCAGGTAACAGTGTGAGACTCCATCTCCAAGAAAAACAGACTCTGGAGTCCAGGAGATATGGGTTCCAACCTAATGGTGTGATCTTGAACAAGTCACTTACCTCTGAGATGATGGGAGTGGGTGGTAGTGACGAGGATGAGGAGGAGAATGACAAGCTACTGTTGTTATTGATGGACTGAGCTGATTTTCAGCTCAGTGATGGGTTCCAAGAGATGAAACAGTATATTCTAATGTGATTTTTGTTGTATAGTGCTATGATTGGAGTATTTGTGTCCCCTCCCCTGACACCAGTGTATATATTGAAATCCTAACCCCTCTGATGATGGTATTAGCAGATGGGGCTTTGGGGAAGTGATTAGGTCATGACAGTAGAGGTCCCATGAATGGAATAAGTGCTCTTATAAAAGAGGCCTGAGGCCAGGTGTGGAGGCTTGTGCCTGTAATCCCAACACTTTGGGAGGCTGAGGCAGGAGGATCACTTGAGGCCAGGAGCTCTAGACCAGCTTGGGCAACATAGCAAGATCCTACCTCTACAAAAAATTCTAAAAATCAGCCAGGCATGCTGGCATATGCCTATAGTCCTAGCTTCTCAGGAGGCTGAGATGGGGTGATCTACTGCAGCCCAGGAGTTCAAGACTGCAATGAGCTTTGACTGCACCACTGCACTCCAGCCTGGGTGACAGAAAGACCCTGTATCTTTAAAAAAAAAAAAAAATGAGAGACACACCTCACCCCTTTCACCATGAGAAGTGGAGATGTGGAATCAAGAAGCTGTGATATATAGGAAACTGGTCCTCACCAGACCCTGAATCTGCCAGCTCATAGATCTTCCCAGTCTCCGGAACTGTGAGGAATAATGTCCTGTGTTTATAAACCATCCAGTTGATGGTATTTTGTTATAGAAGCCAAAAAGGGACTAAGGCATTTAGAACAAAGACTCATTCAAGGGAGCTGAAGAATAAGGTTTGCTCTAAGGATACTGCAAATGTTGAGCCAAGAACATTCCAGGACTCTCTCCACGCAGCTGTTGGTTCTGGCTTCCTCTCTGTTGCCTAATTCCTTCTGCTCACTCACCACAGATCTCTCTCATCACCTCCACTTACCCATTCACTATTATGGCTTCTTCAGCATAAGCACTACATCTGCACCATCTAATATGATAGCTGTGAACCACATGTAGCTATTTGAATTTAAATTAATTAAAATTACGTTGAATTAAAAATTGAGTTCCTCTCTCCCACTAGCCATGTTTCAAGTGCTCAGTAGCTATGTGTGGCTCATGGCCACCATGTTGGACAGCACAGAGAGAGCACAAATGGTTTTTGCCCAGTCCCTTGCACTGGGCAACTGGGCAATAGGTTGGCTTTTTATACTTAATCCAGTTATCTGTGACTGGTATGGGAAGCATGCCGTGTGACACCAAACCATACCTTGGGGTAGAGCAATCACCACTGATGACATCTTACACACTTTCACTGCTGTCCTTGGTAGCTGCTTCCCAACTCTTCTTATTTCTAGGATGTGGCTCTGCAACCGTTTTGCAGGTAAGACACATATTTGTCAAGCTGTGGCCTCTCTGATAATCACATCCAAGAAAACTGGGAAGAATCCTATCATCATTGTAACTATCTGTTGACTTGTCTCTCTCTGTGCTGTACAATGAGATTTTCGGGGTTAGGAGTTGGCTCATTATCACTCTATTCGTAGCTATTCTGTTGAATAAATGAGTGAATGGATGAATCAATGAATGAATGACATGCAGTCTTCAGCTACGACCCAAAGGGTTTGGACGTAGAACGCAAACGCCTTTGCAAAAAATGAGCAGTCTTCACATTATTTGGGTAAGCTTGACTTAAGGAAAATTAATTCAGGGTAGGAGTTGAGAAGGAGAGAGAGCAAGAAAAGAGGGAGCATCATAAACTGGTGTATTTAGGCATTTAAAGGTGATGCAGCCTTTGAAAATCAGGTTGGAGTGGAAAATGAAGAGAAGCCTCAAGGTGGAGTTCCAGAAGGTCTCCTCTTTTCCCATGAGAGAGTCATCTGGAATGGTGACAGTGCATTTAAGAGCAATAACGGAGGTCAACAGGAACACAGAATGTGTTTTTCAATCATGAGTCTCCATGTATGGTTTTGGTAATCACTTTTCTACAAAGTTTTAATATTATGGAAACAGGGAGAGGAGGTGTTTAGAACAATGTACTCTGAGTGAGGATTCTGAATGGGGGACTCAGCCCAGGTCCTAATCTCAGGATTAGGACTGAGACAGGACAGAGTCTGGATCCCAACTCTGCCCGTTCTGTGTTGTGTCATGCTGGAGGAAAGCATTGAACCTCCTCAAGCCTCAGTTTCCACCTGCAAAAAGAGACTAGAATTCTTCTCTTGCTTCTCTCTGCAGAATGGACAGAGAGAATGTAATGCATGTGGTTACCATCCTGCACAACTCCAGAGGGAGCTATTTATACCACAGAGTATGTGAATGGTACGCCCTGGAATTAAGCAGTGCACAACCTATGCTGCCATGTGTGGCCGCCCGGAATATGGAAGTGCACCCCCGAACTATAAATCAATTGGCAGAGGAAGAAGGACAGAGCTCCCAAGACTTCTCATTCCCTAAGGACTTCTGATCACGCCTCCTCCTTCTATGCTCCTTTAAAAGCAGGTTTAACAGAGTGGAAAGCTAATTTGGGGCCAATCACCTTGGAAAGTAATGTAAAATATGTGGAACCAAGCCTAGTTTTCCAGGGCTTCAGGAAAGGAAATTTGCCTAATTTATGGCATAAATAAAAAATGATATGCTAGGTTAATTTGCATACTTTAACTTCAGTTGGGATTCAAAGCAAAGTTTTTTTTGTTGTTGCTTTTTGTAGTTGTTGGGTTTTTTTGTTTTTGTTTTTTTTGAGATGGAGTTTCGCTCTTGTTACCCAGGCTGGAGTGCAATGGCGCGATCTCAGCTCACCGCAACCTCCGCCTCCTGGGTTCAGGCAATTCTCCTGCCTCAGCCTCCCAAATAGCCGGGATTACAGGCACGCACCACCATGCCCAGCTAATGTTTTGTATTTTTAGCAGAGACAGGGTTTCACCATGTTGACCAGGATGGTCTCGATCTCTTGACCTCGTGATCCACCCGCCTCGGCCTCCCAAAGTGCTGGGATTACAGGCATGAGCCACCGCGCCCGGCCTGTAGTTGTGGTTTTTAGAGAAACAACTTGTTAATCCAAATGCATAAGCTTGAATAAGTTACTTAACCTCTCTAGGCCTCGATTTCCTCAACTGTGAAATGAAAATGATAAATGGACTTATATCCTGGGTTTGTGGTGAGGAGTTATGAGCTGACCCCATAAAACTTGTAGAATAGTGGCCAGAATGTAGCAGAAGCTCAATAATTATAGTACTATATGTAATATATTCCAACATATATCATCATCGTTAAGTAAGCAATATATGTGCTCCACTTGATATTACAAGAAATTCTAAAAGACACATATCATTGTGTACTCACATGAAGTTATTTTGAACTCAGAACCTAGAATTGTGCTAGAACACAGCAAGAGCTCAGTCATGAGATGCATGGCTGCCTTACAATCATTATTAATCACTGCCCCACAGGTGCATATGTTTGAAAGCCTTTCTCCCCTCTAGACTGAGGTCCCTCCAAGGCAGGGACTGCTTTATCTCCCTCCCAATCCCCACTTCTCAACACTACATCTCCCAGATAGTAGAAACTGAATAAGTGTAGACATGTTGAACGAATACATGCTGAAGTGTCATTGTTCTTAATTAGTATGCAAGAAATGCTTCTTATTAGCATGCATATGAATGAATGGCTGTCTTCCTCGCAGACTAGAAACTCCTCACGTCTAGGTCATCAACTTTTGGCTCAATGCATGGCATATCAGGTAGTCAGCACATGCTCATTGGGTGTATGATGGTGGCCAAGACCTCAGAATTTAAGGTCCAAGGCCTGAGTCTGCTGGGATGCATCCCAGCTTTATCATCTACTGGTGGCAGAACTTTGGGCAAAATATTTGTGCTTTATGGAAATAACACGTGCAAGGAAAATAACTGTACCTTTTTCATTGAGTTGATGTGAGACAGAAATAAGGAATTTTCGATGAAGAGCTTAGCACAGTGCCTAATTTGACGCACAAATTAGGCACTCAATATAGATACTACTGCGAATAAATGAATGCATGACCCTTCCCAAGTGTCTTGATACAGGAAAGTGGCCTTGTTCTGTGTATAATAACCAGCTAGAACAGAATTCACAATTTTGTAATCCCCACAGAGAAAACATTCCGTGAGAATTCAAAGAGGAGCATTGACTTGACGACAACCACATCTATGCACTCCTTCCCAATTTAAGGGATGTTATTATCTCATTTAATAAATGGAGGTTTTAAGCAGAAGGCAGGGGGCCAAGTGAGTAAATCCATCATTCTCTGGATGCTATTTATAATCAAGGTTTATCTCAGATCAGCCGCAGAACCCCGAAGGAGTTATGACATGGGTGTGGCCCATCTGACATGAGCCTCTCTGCCTGTGAATGAATGACATCAGGAGCAACTTCTTAGCAAGGGGCTTCCAGAGAGCAGCACTTGTGTCTCTACCAGATTCCTTCCCTGTTTCTAAAAACAGCAGACCCCTGGGAAGGCTGAGAGGGAAACAAACTCCTATAATGCACTAGAATCCCTATTAATGGCTTCATTTACAGAATCTTGCTTAATTATTACCAGAACCTTCAAAGGTGCCTGACAGCCATTTGATTATATATAAGGAAGCTGAGGTCAGCTGGCCAAACAGTGCTGGAGTTATGATTCATTCATTCTTTCACCCAAGACCTACTTTCTCTTTATTTTAGACATTCTGCTCTGTACCAAGCACTTGATAGGTACCAGGGATACGGAGAGAAACAAAACATAACCTTGCTCTCAAGAACTTATCTAACCATTCTTCAAACTCAGGTATGGCTCACAGGTGCAAGTTCTTATCTTCTATTCTCTCCTTACTTCTATATTGCCCTGCTGACTTCCAGGCAGGAGGCAACTTCCTCCAGGAGACCAGGGTTGGGAGCCAGGAATTCCTGGGACCACTGCCTATAGCCCTAGTTGCTATCTAAACAAAGCAAGCTTGTTTGGTCTTCCCTAACTTCAACAAGAAAAAAAAAAATCTAGTTGGATGTTCCTTTAATGGGTGAAATAAATGTGTCACTTTAAGAGAACCTCCAATAAGCATCCCAGACTTTACAGAGGCAGAGGAGAACTCCAACAGTGCCTGCTGAGACCGACGTTACTGACTTCAATTATCGCAACAATATGTTAGCAGTTACTTCTTTTGTGAATGTGGGAAAATATATCCTGAGCAGAACTGCAGAGAATTATATAGATGCAGCTGAGCGTGTGTATAGATATAAATAATATGCACACTATTTCCATGAAGCATAAACTTGGACAATCAGTTAATGAGGTTTGGCCAAAACCAAATTAATTCCTCTGGGTCCTGGGATAGTTTTATTCTAAGTAATAATAAAAATAAATAGTCATTTCCTATGCTTGGCACATGGCAGAGGATACCCATTATTGCATTTGACTGTCAAAAACAACTCTGAGGACCTAGTACTATGGAAAATTAGTTCTATTTTTCAGCAAACTGAGGGTCAGAGAGACTGCACTACGGAACAGGACCTCAGTTTTTATTTATCCTCACATTGACATTTTTGAAGAGCACAGACCCATTGTTTTACAAGATGATCCTCAATGAAAGCATATAGACTTTTGGTTCTTACAGAATGTCAACATGCAGTCCGTATTGGACTGTAACTTGTATTTCTCCTTCTTGGGCCTCTTTGCCAAGAATGAAACAAGGCTTAGAATTTCCCCAAGTCAGGCTGTCTTCACTGATTCCCTCTACCTCAGTGTCTAGTACCAAGAGAGGGTACCCCAAACACCATTATGGGATCCCTAACTAGAAGCCTGCCTCCCTCCCCGCCCCACTTCTCCTGCCGCAATGCTTCCACGGCACCAGGCTGGTACCCTTTCTATAGTAACAAGCCTGCTCTATTCTTACTCTTTGTTTTGTATCTCTCTTTCCCACTTGGCCATGGGAAATTCAGAATCTGATTCACTGATTCAACCCCAACAAGCAAATATTTAATGAATGTCTACTTTGTAGGCTCTGCTGTAGGTCCTGGAACAGAACTTGATAGTACCAACCCTCAAGAAATGTACGTTCCCTGTGATCTTTCATTCATTTACTGGCCCAAAACATTCATTCATTTATTCAGTAAATATCCATTAATATTTTGTGTGCGGGGCTGCATACTCCAAAGCATGCAGATCGTTCAGTGTTTGCATAATGGGGTAGAAACGATGGCTAGGCTTATTAATCTCTGATAGAGGCCAGGTGCCGTGGCTCATGCCTGTAATCCCAGCACTTTGGGAGGCCAAGGCAAGTGGATCACAAGAGGTCAGGAGTTTGAGACCAGCCTGGACAACTTGGTGAAACTTCATCTCTACTAAAAATACAAAAATTAGCCAGTTGTGGAGACACACACCTGTAGTCCCAGCTACTCAGGAGGCTGAGGCAGGAGAATTGCTTGAACCTGGGAAATAGAGGCTGCAGTGAACCGAGATCGCACCACTACACTACAGACTGGGCAACAGAGCAAGATTCCATCCCCATTAAAAAAAAAAAAAGAAAGAAAGAAAGAAAGAAAGAAAGGAAAGAAAATCTGTGATAGTAAACAATATTAAGTGCTTCCAATGAACTTCAGACATTCTAATGGACACTATGTATGCAAAGGGATTAAAGCCAGCTGGGGGATTCTGAGCGCATCTAGAACCTCAAAGAGAATGGGAATCCCTCTGTCACACTGCCCTTGGGGGCACTAGCCACAGCCAGACATCTTGATCTGACACACAATTTCTTGTCATAAATTAGCAGAAAGACCACCCAATAAGAGTCAGAGACTGAGTTCTGGAGATGACACGGTTGCCAAAAATGTGCTGTGTGACCTTGGGCCCATTTCTGTCCCTCTCTGGTCCTTAGTTTCTCCATCTCTAAATTTAGTGGCCTGGGCTGAATCATAGTTTCCAAAATGGATTGTGAGTTAAAATCACATGAAGAGCATTTAAAGGCCCAGAAACCCAGTTACACCCCTGCCTGCTGAGCCGGGACCATGATTGAGCTGCACATGCTGCCTCCTAGATTTTTCTGAGGCCATCAGTAAACTTCACCTGGATGATGTGACCCCCAAGCCATGACCTTTTATGATTTCTCTGTTCATGATAATTATGCCCACCATTTATATGCCAGGCATATGCTAAACCCTTTACTCACACGATCTCATTTAAACCACATATGAGACCAGTGGGGTGGGGCCTGATATTTCCATTTTACAGCAGGAGCCACTGAGGCTTGGAGAGATGAGGCCACACAGCAGGTAAGACCCTGAATGCATATCCATGTCTATGTGACTTTAAAAGAATTTTCAACCTCTCTGTAGCATGAATGGGGTGGGAATCTACTCTTAGCCCACCATACTCCTTCCTCAGAGGTAGCCCTGTTCTCCTGGCTCCTTTCTTCCCTGAAAATCTAATTAACTCTTTTAATGAGCCAAATAAATGTGTCCTGTGGAGTGTGTGATCGATCACACCCCGGCTGCCCATGAACCAAGCACAGGTTTGCCATGCACCAGGGACAGCCTCCCTGACATGAATTATTGCTACCATCAGCCCTCCTTTCCGCTCCTGCACTTGCGGGGAAGCAGCTGAGGCAGTGACCTGTGGGCACTCAGGACCCAACTCTGGGTTTGGCCAGAGATAAGTCCCTAGAGTCTGGGGCATTTGAAGAACTGACAAGAAGCCAGTGTGGCCAGAATACCCTGAGCAGAGAAGGAAGTAGGCAAAATGAAGTTAAGAGAAGATGTTAAAGAAAAACAATTTTTCAGTGGTTATCCTTGTTAAAGCATAATAAGGCAAATTTTATTCAGGACTTGCACACTGATGGGGACCACTGCAATGGGATTGTGCAGTGAGGGAGATTGGGCTAACTCCAAATACAAATGGGGAAGTTGGAATTGACAGCCCAGGTGCAGAGTAGGGGCAGGGAGACTAATGGTTGGAAAACTACTGAAAGGAAACATCGGGGGTAAGGGATATTCTCCTAAATCCACCTAACAGGATTCTTGCTGCAGGCATGCCAGCATGATCAGACATCACCTGGAGATGGTGGAGGATAAGGAAACTGATCAGATATGGAAGGTGATCAGATATCCAGAGTGTGAGGCTCTTGCTAAAGTGACTTAGCAGGGTTCCTTGCTAAAACTGGGTTTCACAAGGAAGTGTACAAATTGGCCTAGAAGAAGGTCCAGGACCCTGATTAAAGCTTGGCAAGCAGAGAATCATTGTCAGCGGCCAGGCCCAGATCCTATAGGGCAGTTAGGACTTGCTGGGAGGTGTTGGGAGTTTACTCTCAGCTGTGCTTAGGAGCAGGGGAGGGGATGTTTGGGTTTGATAACGCCGTTGTCTATGAAGTGAAAATGAGAGCATTGAAGACAAAAGAAGAATCATTTAGGAGGTCCTGCAGGTAGGATTGGAAGGAGTCTATTCTACCCCACACCTCCAAGCTTAAGATACAGTCACCTCTTCTAGCCTCCATGACAACGTCAGGGACAATTTGTGTATTAGTTCGTTTTCATGCTGCTGTGTAAAACTGTCCCCAAGTGGTTAAATTATAAAGGAAAGAGGTTTAATTGACACAATTCTGCATGGCTGGGAAGGCCTCAGAAAACCTACAATCATGGCAAAAGGGGAAGCAAACACGCCCTTCACATGGTGACAGGAGAGACGGGGTGCCAAGTGAAGGGGGAAAAGCCCCTTCTCAAATCTTGCGAGCACTCACCATCATGAGAACAGCATGGGGGAACCACTCCATGATCACCTCCCATGAGATGTGTCTTCCAACATGGGAGGATTATAATTTAGCTTACAATTCAAGATGAGATTTAGGCGGGGACACTGAGCTAGACCGTCTCGATTGGAATTCCATGCCACCAAGCCCACCGCTCCTGGTGCAATTTCTCTTCAATTGCATTGGAAGCGAGGCAGATGCCCTGCACCTGCTAAACATCCACAGGATTCCCAGCCTTTTACCCTTTGGCTGTGTCTAAAACCTCCAACTCATCTGCAGACCTGCCGTCTTAAACCTGGCTGGGCGCCTTGAAAGGTTTTCTTTGTTGCTGCCCCATAGTGTCTAGAATACAGGAAAAGCAGCCGAGAGGAGAGGAAAAGAATATAAATTTGGGCACATGATGATTAAATCCATCCCTCCCCACCTCCCAAACCCTGGTCAGACTGTACAAAAAGAATCTTATATATATATATATTATCACCGGCTCTCGGTTTAATGTAGGTCCAACATTGCTGGGTAAATTAAACGACATTTATAATATAGCTGAACTATAAAAATGTGCTTGGGGCAGAAATTAGACATACCAAGCCTTTTCCAGCAAAAGACATTTTTACAAATGCATGAGAACCTGAACCAATTTGGAAGCCCTGTCATTTTGATTTAAAGCAGAGGAAGTGAGGCTGATCCCTAAAGAGGAGAAACAATTATCCAGGTGAGAGATTTTTAAATTCTGGTCCTCATCACTGACCTGCCTCGGACTCAACACGCATCATGTAGAGAAGAGGGTTGACTCATAACTGAGAACTGGGACCCTTCTTCACCTTCATAACCAATAAATTTCAAGTGATTTCTACATGTACCCTCTTCCAGGGAGCCTTCCCTGCCTATCTAAGCTGAGCTAGAGGCATCACACTGGAGTACTCATATCCACTTTGTTTTAGTTAACTATTGTATAACAAACCATCCCTGAAATTCCGTGGCTTAAAATAACAAATACGTATTTACTATCTCACATGGTTCTGTGGTTTGACTGAGTTCAGCTTGGAGATTCTTCTGCTCAGCGTGGTGTTGAACAGAGACAAATCATCTCCGAGCCTCCAAGCGGCTCACCCACATGTATGGTAGCTTGAGCTGCTTGTCATCTGAGCATCTAAACTTTCCCTCATGTGACCTGGGCTCCTCCCAGCACAGCACCTGAATTCCAAGAGGGAGTGTCCTAAGAGCAAAAGTGAAAGCCGAAGCTTACTAAACATGACTTGGCAGCCAACTTTAACCTACCACTCTGTTGTACGAAGTCATGATATAGCATCCCATGTGCTGAGCGGGTACTATGCTAGTACACCACTCTGTACTCCATCGTTGGTTTACATCTGTGTCTCCTGGCACAAATGAACCCTTGTCTGATTCATTTCCACAACAAAGGAGGTATAGTTAGTTCAGGTTCAACAGAAAAGTCATGGCTCTAAGTGTTCACGCCCAGTGTGGTGTGGTCACTCTTAACTCAGGAGATTATTGTGAGAGAATGCAGGAATCTAAGGGCCAATATCAGTAGTCTTTGATAGTACCAGCAGTAATCATAATGATGATTCATAGTAGTAGGAAGTATTAACAATAGTATAATATCTACTGCTCTAGCACTAATAAATGTAATTCTGCCTTACACTTAAGAGGCATTTGACGACTTATAAAATACCTTTATTTCCATTACCTTACTTTGCTGTTCAACAACTTTGTGAAATGGCCCAGGAGGATTTTTGTTATAAATCATGGTTTATAAATGAGGAAACTGATTCCAGGAAGGGATAAAAACTTGTCAATGTCAATTAGAATGATATTATTTGTCAAGGACCTACTATTTGCACTTTACACAATGACTTAATTTCCTCCTTGGAGGAATGCTGTGGGGTAGATACCATTATTGCCACCATTTCACAGATGAGGAAACCGAAACTCAGAGAGGTGAAGTCCTTGACACCTTGCCTTCTGCAGGAAAAAGCATGGAAAGTGTGCAGAAAAAGATCCTGGGGTATGGCAAGACAGAGGCCTGTCAGTTTGTCATTGAGTTGCCATCAGTGTAAAACATTATCCTATAAATATGTAGGGTGTTTGAGCAATAGGTCAGTGCCAGGTATCTCTAAGAGGCAAACATAAGCAACAACCTCTTGTTTAATGAAAATAAAGAAAATCTGCCATCCAGAAATACCCTTTTATCCAGCAATCTCATTACTGGGTATATATCCAAATGAATATAAATAGTTCTATTATAAAGATACATACATGTGTATGTTCAATGCAGCACTATTCACAATAGCAAAGACATGGAATCAACCCACATGCCCATCAGTGATAGACTGGACAAAGAAAATGTGGTACATATACATCATGGAATACTATGCAGCCATAAAAAGGAATGCAGTCATGTCCTTTTCAGGGACGTGGATGGAGTTGGAAGGCATTATCCTCAGCAAACTAATACAGGAACAGAAAACCAAATACTGCATGTTCTTACTTATAAGTGCGAGTTGAATTATGAGAACACATGGACACATGGTGGGGAACAACACACACTGGGGCCTGTTGGAGGGTTGGGGGTGGGAAGAGGGAAAGCATCAGGAAGAACAGCTAATAAATGCTGGGCTTAATATCTGGGTGACAGGATGATACATGCAGCAAACCACCATGACACACATTTACCTATGTAATAAACCTGTACATCTTGCACATGTATCCATGAACTTAAAGTTGGAAATAAAAATTCTGCCATCAATTAAATCCTTTCCCTTCTGTGAGCCTCAGTATCTTAATCTGCAAAATGAGCAAGTTGTACCATATGGTCTCATAGGACACTTCCAGTCCTTGTGTTCAAGTGATTGTGACTAAATTTAAATGTCTTTAATGACAGCTTGAGAGTCAGAAGTCAGGGCACATCCACTAACGCACTGAGTGATCCTGAGCAAGTCACTTCATCCATCAATCCATCCATCCATCCATCCATCCATCATCCGTCCATCCGTCCATCCATCCATCCATTCATCACATCCTGTCCATTCATGCATCAATGCGTCCTTTTATCTCTGCATCCATCCACCCACATGTTCATCCATCCTTATATACATCTGTCCACAAATCCACTGTTGGTCAGTCCATTCATTCATCTGTCCACCATCCATCCTTCCATCTCTCCATCAACCTGTCCATTCATCAACGCATCCTATGCAAAGCCATTTTAAGACCTTGGCTGGATCTAAGCAGTATTAGTTTGGAGTCCCACACTCACATCATAGCATATAAATTTAAAGTATCCTTATTGTAACATTTAAAAAGAAGCACTAAAGTTATATTTTTGAAATTATGTTGTTAACGATAACTCTCTCAATTTACATATGTATATGTATATCTATATATCTGTAATTTTTTGAAAATCATCAAGCACACTCAGGAATTCTTGGGAAATGAGACTCTCACTCATCAACTCTTTTTAAATATAATGAAACTTTTATGAACACTAAATTTGAAAAGCACTGAGGTTGATGTAATGGTATGTTGTGGAGGCATTTAACTGAAGCCTTTCTTAATTTTACTCTTGCAGTTTTCTTTTAGTATTTTGGAGTCAATATATTGTTTTCAGTTCTCAGGCATTTCCATGGGCTCTTAAAAAGCTTATGGGCCTCAGAGCCTAATGGGTAAAATAGGCCCATGTCCAAAGTCTTTTAACATCCTTCCTGCATCTTCCAGATCCTAATTGGATGAGGAGAGAGAGATTATGCAAAAGAGCTATCTGGTCAACCCAAGATAATAAAATAGATGTGTAAAGGAAACATACATGAAGCATAAACGTCACACTGAGGAGACCGTTTCACGTTTGCCCTCCACCCCTTCAGGCATTCCTGTCCTAAATAGAAACAATAATTCTGGACAGATGAGGAGAGAAGATAAAGATTATTTCAAGGGCTCACCATAAATCGTAATGAGTACCTACTCTAGCAGGGAGTATTTTGATTACTTTTTGAAATGTGAAATCGCAGACTTATCTCCTGTGATCACATTGGGAACATTTTTTTCCTATATAAAAAGAGGTTTTAAGAAGTGCTGAAAGGTTTAGGATAATGAAGGCAAATTGCTCTTACAACAGCAGGGAATTGTGAGGAGTTTGTGTGTCTTTGAACGTGGGAAAATAAGAGAATTCCCCAAGGAGAAAAACTCCCAGTTTGTCACTGGAAAAGAATTCATGTGAGACAAATATGGATTAATGTCTGAAGCATGTACATGAATTGGAGCCGTTGGTGAATATCCTAGTCTGTCTTCCTTATTTAATGATGAAGCTTGTTCAACACAGGGAGGGAAGGTAACACCCAAGATCACAAAGCAAGTTTGTGCCTAGACCAATGGCTGACCCTGGCCTGAAGGGGTTCTGCTATCACATGGTGTACCTCGTCCTGACATAGTGGAAAATTCATGAATGAGAAAGGTATTCTTTTTTACAGTTCGATTTTTTTTCTTTCTTAGACGTTTTTGAACATTTGGGAGATGTGTTGAGAAAGGTAATTATCCCATCCTCATCCCACTGCACCAAGGAATCCTCTGTTAACAGCCTGTACAAATCTTTTCTTTCTTTTGTTACAATTTTGAAAAGCAATTTTCTCTTTATGTTTCTGTACGCTTCTTGAGCCTCCATGATATTCAGACTTTCCATGGCATTCAATTCTGTTCAATTGTCTGTTGCTATTTGGGCCAAATTCTTCCAGGAATAATTACCATACTGAAGTTCATGGTGACATGTATGCAGTACACTCATGTTGGGTATCTTCTGGATGTCAGGAACTGTGCTAGGTAATGAGGGAAAGAAGCTAACAAGGATGGAATCACTGCCTGCAAGAGACTCAGAGGCTGGTGGGAGGTTGGGTGTATAAACAATTTTGACAAAGAGCACTGTGTCCTGTGATAGGGATAAGCCACAGAAGTCCAGGGATGCACCTGACCCCGACTTCGAGTCAAGGGAGGCTTCCTGGAGGAGATGATTCCTCCTGGATCCCAAAGGGTGAGTAAAACTTAGCAATGTAAAGATGGGAGAGAGAAAGGGACTGCAAGCTCAGGAAAGAGCAAGCTCAAAGTTTATAGGCAAGAACTTTGAGGCCAAAAGCAACCTTACATGCCACCATACTCCTGTAATTCCTATGTCACAGATGGGAAAACCAAGGTCTTTTTGAAGTCCTTGGTGCTATTACACAAGATAGCTCATTCTGTTCTTCTTTTTGGCCTTTACAAAAGCAAATGGTATTTGCAGTGGGATGCAAAGGGAAGACAATGGTATCATCCAGCATGATTATCCTGCAGATCTTTGTTATAGGGCATCCTGAAGTTAAGGAGATGTAGATTACATGTGGGCATGGAGTTCTAGCCTTACCCCTGAGTTCAGAAAGCCTGACGCTATAGTCATTGGTTGGCAAGATTGGATTGCACATCAGCCGTTTGTGATTCATGATAGCTTTAATCCTGGCTGAGCTGATGACGTTTTGGAATCAGCAACGGATCAACCATTGGACATAATATGCACTAAGATCTTAGAAAAGAGTCAAAAGATCATGGGGAGGAGGTGTTCCTGGGGGTGCAGGAAATAAAACCCGATTATCAAGAGCTTGCACTCTGGACTTCTACCTACCTTGATCTGGATCCCAGCTCCTTCACTTAGAAGCTGTGCTGTCTCCTCAACTGTCAAGCAGGAGCAGGAATAGCTCCTACCCAGAGGGACTTTGTGTAGATACAACTGCATGTAAAGATCTTACTTGAGTGTTCAGCACATCCTCAGTGCCCAGCAAATGGTGCAGTTTGAATTATCTTATTCTAATCCAAACCAAGTTTCCTCAGCCTCCAGAACTGGTTGGGGTCAGCTACATCCACTGACATATTCCTTTTAATAACAGTTTGTGCTGGACAGGACATAAAGAACTAGAAAGATGCTCTGTGCTACAAAGCCTCCCAGGCACAATTGGGAATGACTCAGTGTGGGGAGTTATTTTGGTTCACTCTTTGTCTGCTCTGCTCTGGTGGTTCAGATAACTGGACTTTGCCTGACTTTGCAAGGCCCAGCCAGACCAAGCTTACCTGAAGTGCCGCCTCAAACTCTCAAGCTATCTTTGATACGCTGCCAGTAAGGGGGTGTATCACACAATAAAACAAAGAGGGGGTGATAAAAGTGTTGTAAAATTCTTCAGAGTATTAGGAATTACATAGTGACTTAAAAGCCCAGCTTGGAAAGCTGGCGGAAGCTTAGTTCTAATTTCAGCCTCGCCACTGCCTAGCTATGTGACCTTGGTCTTACTCAGTGCCTCTCTCTCAATCTCGGTATAGTCATTTCTAAAATGGGGGTACTCATGCCTTACTCACTGGGTTACCATGAAGATTAAATGAGATCATAATATGTAAAGTGTTTGGTACTGTGTTTGGAATGTGGTATACACTCAATATATTCTAGCTATTTATGTCATATTTATTTATTTAGCAAAATGAAATATGTAAAAATTATCACTATATGCCAAGCCCTGGAGTGGAAGCCGATGATGCAGTGACAAAATAGACATGGTCTCCATGCTCAATCTGTGAGAGAAGAAAGACAATAAGCAAGTTAAAACACTCACCATAATCAGAATTATTTATTTTCTTTTCTTGTTATTTATTTCTTTTCATATAGTGTGGGTGTGGGTGTGGGTGTGCACGTAATTGCAAATAGGAATAAATGCTGTGAAAGCATCAATCAGGGTGCTGAGATCAGGTGGTCAGGGAAGGCTTCCATGAGGCATTGACCTTTAAATTAAGATCTGAATAGGAGGTTATCAGGCCAAGAACAAACGAAACGTGGCATGTGCAAAGGGACAGAGGAAGGAATGAGTGATACGGTTTTGATCTATGTCCCTTCCCAAATCTCATGTCAAATTGTAATCCCCAATGCTGGAGACTGAGTTGGTGGGAAATGATTTGATCATGGGGGTGGTCCTTCACGAATAGTTTAGCATCTCCTTGGTGCTGTTCTCGTGAGAGTGCATGAGTTCTCATGAGATCCGGCTTTTTAAAAGTGTGTGGCATCTCCCCTTTCTCTTCTTGCCCCTGCTCTGGCCATGTAAGATGTGCCTGCTTCCCCTTCACCTTCCACCAGAATTGTAAGTTTCCTGAGGCCTTCCCAGAAGCAAAAGGTGATATGCTTCCTACACAGCCTGTAGAACCATGAGCCAATTAAGCCTCTTTTCTTTATAAATTACCATTACAATGATCTTGCTCTGTCTGAGTGAGAACTCACGTCAGTGTGGCTGGAGCATGGAAAATGAGGGCAAGCCTGGTCAGAAATGGGGTGGAAGGCAAAGTCAGGCTCCAGAACACGCACAGCCTTGCAGCAAGTATTTGGAGGCAACTTAAGAACAGTAAGAAGGGCCAGGCATGGTGGCTGTAATCCCAGCATTTTGGGAGGCCGAGGCAGGTGGATCACGGGATCACGAGGTCAGGAGTTCAAGATCAGCCTGGCTAACATGGTTAAACCCCGTCTCTACTGAAAAAATGCAAAAATTAGCCAAGTGTGATGGTGGGTGCCTGTAATCCCAGCTACTCGG
>NW_016107552.1:2005168-2063225 GCF_001604975.1 Cebus imitator | reverse complement strand
AAAAAAAAAAAAAAAAAAGAAAAAGAAAACCAGTGGGAAGGAAGCCATTGGCGGGTGTTAAGCAGAGGACTGTGTGATGGGGTCTGAGTTTTGAAAACTCAGTTATACTGCTGGGTGGAGAATGAATGGTAGGGAAAGACCAGGCAGAAAGCTGAACTCATCTCAGTGAGGCAGAACGGTGGCTTGGACTTGAGTGGACCCTGTGTGGATAGGAAGAAGCAACACATTTAAGGTCTATTTTGAAGTTAAAGCCCATAGACTTGCTGATAGATAAAATGCAGGGAAAGGAGAGAAAACAGACTCAAGGACGTCTCCCGGTCACTGCTTGAGTGACCGGCTGGATCAGATGGTACCTTTTGCTGCAGTAGGAAACACTTTAGAGAGTAAACAAGATCAGCTCTAAGGCTCTCACGACAGTAACATGGAATGGAAAACCCCTGCTGCCAACAACACAGTTCATACAGCATGTGGACGCATCTTGTTTGCTGATACATTTTAGAGAGCTGCATGTGGATAGCTTTAGATATACATACACCCGCTTCCACACAGACGCTATTTCTATTACATCATCTTATTTGATTTCCTTCAAAGCACTCAGCACAATCAGAATTATTTATTTTCTTTTCTTGTTACTTCTTTTCATTCTATCTCCCCCACTGAAATGTAAGGTCCATGAGCATGGGGCACTGACTATCATGTTCCCTATTGATTTCCAGCACCGAAGCTTGGTACTGGCACATAGTAGTCACCCCATAAATGCTCATTGACAACATAATTTTTTTCACACTGCTATACGTACATTTACCTTCTATTGCATGACGGGTGCTTGGTTTCACGTAGCTAAAATGGCCAAATGAGTTTTCACAGGCTGGGGAAAGCCTGAGGCTGGCCTTACTGGGTGAGTAAGTAACATTGTGCATACATTGTCGTCCTCTCCAGGAGGAGAGAACTGCAACGCTGCTGAGGAGACAGACAGGAGGGGTCCTAGTGTAGCGACAAATGAAAGGCATGAGCTTTCTGTTATGGAAATGGGGTGGCTGGTGGCCTTCCAGGAAGACTCAACAACGTCTATGGACTGTAGGAAGAGTTAATAACTACTCCCAGCCCAGTCAACTGGGCTTAGTTGCTAAGCAACTGCCTCCCCAGGGTTATATAATATGTAAGAGAAACACTTTTTTTTTTTCCTAAATGGAATACGGGTCTCCTTCCTAGGTGACAGAGGCTTTTCACTTTGATCTTTCCAATCTCCAGTAGACTCGTGTGACTTAGACATGAGACGGTAGCCTTTGGGTTGCTTTCAAGCTACTGTGACCAAAGAGAATGCCATCATCCAATAAAGGATGGATTTAGAGAAAGGGGTAAATGGGCAATCTGTGGAGTTTCCTTTACTTGCATGGAATTCCTAGGCAACTCTGGCATGGTCCAGTCTCTCTCTGTGTATTCACCAGAGGGCTTTGATGACACCGGATCTCCCTGAAGATTTGACCAAACTTACAGATGGATTGGGGCAAAAGGAGAAGCTACTGGTCTACCTGGGGTTTTCTCAACTCATGCAATTATCCACCTCCTTGCTCTTTGAGACTGCAAATGTGTACGAATCAGATACAACTGAGTTCAAATCTTGGCTTCCATTGGGCAAGTTATTTAACCGTGCTGAGCCTCAGATTTTGCATCTGTGAAATGGAGGTGATCAGAATGATGACAATGATCATGAGGATGACAGTGAAGCTGGTCTTAAAGACTTTGCAGGATGCTGGCCAAGATCTAATGGATAATACATGTAAAAGTACTTCAGAAAGTCCATAAAGCTATATCAATGTTGATTGTCACTGATCTTATGCACAGACCACAAACTTAGATTTGGGGACTCCTCTGAAAATTTGTGATAAGGACAGTCATTGCAAGAGTACACATATACGGAGAGACAATGGGGGCAAAATAAAACAAGCAAATGTCTTGGTCAGTTTATGCTGATATAATACCACAGACTGGGTAATTTATAAATAATAGAAATCTGCATCTCGCAGTTCTAGATGCTGGCACTGGCAGGTTTGTTTTCTGGTGAGGGCTGTTCTCGGTTTCCAAGATGGTGCCTGCTGTTGCATCTTCCAGAGAGGATGAGCACTGTGTCCTCCCATAGCAGTAGGCAGAATGGCCAACAGGGCCTCTCTAGTTCCCTGGAGCCCTTTTATGAAGGCTCTGATTGCACATGGGGGAAGAATCCAGGACAAGTCAGAGATTATCAGCTCTGGACAGGTCCCTAAAATAATCTTCTGCCCGTTTAGAAGATGAAGAAATTGAGGCCTAAGGAAAAGGATGGTACAAATCACTTGACAAATTAGCAATGGAGAAAATTAGCCCATTACTAATCACCAATTAACCTTTTGCACCAATTATTGAGTTAAAGCCTGTGATGCAAACATGAAGAAGAACCACACCCAGCTCTTAACCCAGCCGCCTGTTGCTTCGTAGGGACTGAACACAGCTCCCAACTTCCAGCTGCAGTTTACCTTCTGGGCTAATCTTTAGTCTGCTCTTTTCAGAACAGAAAGCCTGGGAGGGAAGGGTTTTTCTGAGAACTGATTTAACTTGTGTCTATTCATCCGAGAGAAAACCCACAGTTTGATGATGTTGGGAGCTACTTTATATAAAATGACAACTTAAAGGAGAGGCAAAAGCAATCTCTTTAATTACATTGGTTCAATTTGTCTACCTGATGCTTTCGGGGAGAGATTAATTTAATTGATTCTCTCATATGTGAAGTTCCATTACCTCTGGATGTTTCCAAAGCATATTTATGCCGCAAAACTTAAGCAAAGAGAAGAACATCCAGGACTAGAGGCGAGGATTCATTTCAGACTGTCAGTGCAGCTTTTTAGCAGTTTGGTGAATTCCCTTCTGCTAAGTTATACTCTCAGCAAATGGGCAGAGTCTTCTTTCAGCATGCCAAGATTGGAAGTTGTAGCTTCAGCCCCCCTGGCCTTGAGACTGAACTACACATATGAAGAGGAGGAGAGGGGCTGACAGCTCTAGAGCGCCTCCCATGGCCAGTGAGTCTCCTACGTCGCCTATTCACCACCTTTCATCTGTGTTTATGAGTCAGGTGTTAGGCTGAGCCTTTCACATGGGTTGATCCTTTTAAATCTCACAACAGCCCTGTCAAATTGGTATGGTTATTTTATAGGTGAGGCAGTGAGACTGTGTAGTTCAGCTACTTAGCAAAGATCGCACCAATGGGAAGTGGTGGGGATGGGACTAGAATGTAGCACTGCTTCCCAAGCCTTCCTGAATTCCACTCCTTCCTTCTCCCTGCCTCAAATCACTTCCCCCTCCTAATCTATATAGCTCCTTTTAACTTCCCTTCTTTCTTCCAGTATTGAAGTTTGGAAGTATGTGTATGATGGTGTGTGTATGTGTTTGTGTGCATGTATGCATTTGCATGCATGTGTGTGTATGCATGTGCATGCCTCTGTATGTGTGTATGTGTGTTACATGCATATGGTTCATCCTTTCAGTAGTTTTTTTTTTTAGATGGAGTCTTGCTCTGTCACCCAGGCTGGAGTACAATGGTGTGATTTCGGTTCACTGCAACCTCCGCCTCCTGGGTTCAAGCAATTCTCTTGCCCCAGCCTCTCAAGTAACTGGGACTACAGGCGCCCACCACCATGCCCTGCTAATTTTTGTATTTTTAGTAGAGATGGAGTTTCACCATGTTGGTCAGGCTGGTTTCGAACTCCTGACTTCGCGATCCGCCCACCTCAGCCTCGCAAAGTGCTGAGATTACAGGCATGAGCCACCGTGCCTGGCCCTTTCAGTAATTTTTTTGAGCACTGAGTATGCACCAAGCTTGGTGGTTGGTGCTAGAGACATGGCTTCTGCCTTCAAGGGGCTCACAGGCTGACAGCAAGTCCTTCTTTCTTCAATCCCACCTCAAGCCAGTGGGCAGGGCTTCTGAAGTCCCCACCAGCCACTCCTTCCCGGTGTCACCTTCCTGGACTGAGATCTCCTATTTCTGAACTACTGGAGGCCCTATTTGAGAAGGGGTGGAAGGAGATGAGGAAGATTGTGGTGCAGTGGGCACAGCCCAGCCTTTGGTCTCAGTTAATGGGACTTTGAAGGCCAGCTTGGCAACTGCTCCCTGTGTGCCATCAGCCTTCTCAGCCTCCAGCCAATTGCTGGATTTGTCATTTTAAAGGACTTCTCTCATCATGCCTATCCCCTGATTAAAGAGACTCTTTGCTTCTGTCCAGTTTCAGCTTTCAGCCTGGGGTTCTGGGTAACATAGCTAACCTCACTCTTACAATCACTCTCTCCTTGAACCACGTGGATGACGCACTATCTCCCAAACACGTTCCCCACCTCTCAGCCTTCGTCCAAGCTGACCTTCCACCTGACTTACCTCCTCTAGTCAAAACCCCACCCAGAATCCCAGACCAATCCAAAGACTCCTCCGGTTTCCCCCAACCTGGCTGGTTCGAAGCCTTATGGGTCCTTGCGTTCTTTTTCCTATCTCATCTAGGTTTTGCTCCTCTGTGGACTTAGCTTTTCACCCAGCTGAACTGTAAGCTCTCCCAGAGAGAGCATGTTTTATGCAGCTCAGAGCCCAAGCCTCTGGCAGAGCCTGGCATGCAGGAGACACTCAATAAAAGCTAACATAATTGATTAAAATGTCTCTGGAGGCTGGCACGGTGGCTCACACCTGTAACCCCAGCACTTTGGGAGGCTGAGGCTGGTGGATCACTTGAGGTCAGGAGTCCAAGATCAGCCTGGCCAACATGGTGAAACCTGCCTGTACCAAAAATTCAAAAAGAAATTTAAAAAGCTGGATATGGTGGCTCGTGCCTATAATTCCAGCTACTCTGGAGGCTGAGGCAGGAGAATTGCTTGAACCTGGGAGGCAGAGGTTGCAGTGAGCCAAGATTGTGCCACTGCACTCCAGCCTGGGAGGCAGAACAAGACTCCATCTCAAAAATAAAAAGTAAAATAAAATAATGTCTCTGAAGGTGGTGGAAGGGTGGCATATTAAAAAGCATAGGCTTTAGCAATGACTACTTATATTTAAAGCCCATACTACCACTGTGACAATTGACTTAATTTCCCTGAGCCTCAGTTTTCTCATCTTTAAAATGAGAAAAGTAATATCTGCCTTTCAGGGTAGTTGACGTTGGTTAAATAAGCTAACACCTCCAAAAACATTTTTGCAGCCCTGGCCCAGAGTAGAAGACCAATACATGGTAACTGATGTTATTATTAATTATTATTATTAATTTGCTAAAAGGAAGACAACAGCTGAGTCAGATTTTTTATTCTGTCTCATACCTATGTCTGTCTCCACATGCATTCTTTTAAACAAATGGTTAAATCTCTGAATCATGTAAAAGCAGAATC
Organism: Cebus imitator; assembly: GCF_001604975.1. NCBI lineage: Eukaryota > Metazoa > Chordata > Mammalia > Primates > Cebidae > Cebus > Cebus imitator. Next base: position 2,057,837 of record NW_016107552.1, on the reverse strand, counting down.
TATTGCTAGATGATCCCATAGGAAAATGAAAAGGTCACCTCCCCATCCTCCTGAGCCACAGGAAGGTACAGCTGAAGCAGCACAAAGGTTCTCATGGGTCTCCATAAATTCATGATGGCACATTCTCTAATAGACAGTGAAGGAGGCATGGGCTGCCTATGCAATACTCCTAACCCTTGAGATTGATGGATGAGAGGCTACCTAGCTTCCTCCCTAAAACTCTCCCTTGGGGACACTTTCAGGCACAGAATCCTAAGCTAGAGGGGCGGGAAGGTGACAGGGGTTAACTCTGATATTCTTTTTTCAGTAAACAATTCATCAATTTTATGTCTTACTTTTTTTCAGATGAGGTTAGTGGCAGAGGAGGGGGAGAATTTAATGATGATGTGGGTGGAAGGGCAGATCTGCTATTCAATCACAACCACACGAAAATAGAGCAGACCTTTAGAAGAATGATCAGTCCCTGTGTGATTTAGAGTATTCTTCACTAACTGTAGTATAGAGCTTGCGTGGGACGAATCATTAGTCATCATTAACTAAAGTTCAAAAGAAATAATCTAATACCTTAACTCGGAGCTGCAATAATTTTTCCTGATTGTAATACTCAAAGAGCACTGCTTAGTTTTCAGATTTGTAACAAAGTTTCCATATATTGCAGACCACTTTTGTTTTTCTGCTTAAACCACTGAGGACAGATGATCACTGCAACCCCCACTGGTGGAGCAATTTCTAGAGATGCCTTGGTTAGAAGCAGCTCCACCACAAACCTGTGCCTGCAACCTAGAGCTACTACCTTTGTGTTTCATTCATGAATCATCAAGGCATCAGTGTCTAGAACATCTCTCTAGGCCCTAGAACACTGTGGGGTACATAAGTATGGCTCCTTAGACTTTTGTTGAAGGAATAAACAAAGCTGTCAGTTGCAAGTTGCTCACTTTCATCTCTGTGCCATGTGCCTTGGACTGGAATGTCCCTAGCCCTCTCCAGAACCCTCCAGATGGAGTTAGATGAGGCCTTTGTGCTCCCTGCATCCCAGATATGTCCCTTCAGGCATAGCACCATTGGGCGTGTTGTGATTGTTAACATAACTCTATCCCCCTAGCCTCTGAGCCCTCTGAGATGAGGGCTGTTTGTTGTTCACATCTTTGGGAAGCAGCAAACATATAGAAGGTGTCCGTACAAGCTTCTTGAATGAATGATCAATTCACTTGTATTTGTCACTTGTCACGTTTCCTCTCTGAGCCTAGTCTTCCTATATAAAGTTGTGGAAATTCACTCAAGGTGTTGGCAAAACTATTAAGGGAAAAATAGTAGGCAAAGTTGCAGAATCTAGTCTCAATCCCTTTTGGAAAGTCTAAGGGTTTTTTCATAGTTTCAGTAGAAGTTTCCACCGAAGGCAGCCTAAATCACACTTACATTTAGTTAATAAGTAAAGCAAATTGCTAGGATATGTGGGGGAGTTTACCTAACTAACTTGTTTACTCATATGGTCTTAAAACTAACCTTTGAGCTGGATGGCCCTCTCAGGGGGAAGGTCACCAGGGATGTTATCCACTAATGGTGTTTTCTTTGGGCATCGGAACCTGTGCTTTGATCATTAACCTCTAGTGGCATTGCTGAACCCTTTGTCAATTAAACTTTACTAAATATATGCAAGTCTCACTGGCTGGGGAGGGCAGGCAGTTGCAACTGTTTACAGCACTCTCTAGGGAGTCTGTAAATGGCCACGGACACTCAGCAAAACTGGCAAAGCATAATATCTGTGCATCAGTGTAGTTTATTCATCCATCGCTGAGTCAGGGTCTGCAGGACGGACCCCTGCATGTGGTCACCACAACATAAAATAAGGATGTAATGATCACAGGAACACTTACCAAGCACGTACTATATGTCAGACATCATCTGCTCATTTAAATCTTACAACTCTAGAATATGGACACTTTGTTATTCCATGCTACAGTTAAAAAGAACCTGAGGTTCAAAGAGGTATGGGACATGACCAGGGTCCCACAGCTAACCAGACTTGGAACCCCGGTATGTTTCACTCAGGATCTCAAGAGCTGAACCATCACATGGACCTCCAAGTGAGGTACAGAGAGGGTTATTAATTTTGAGCAATGTGGACCCCTTATAAGTTTAAAAAGAGTAGGAGCAGAGAGAGGGAGAGGATAAGGCAATGTTTCAACTTTTATTTCTAATCCTTTGCCCTGCATTTTCTGAGGCAAGAGGGTTGTTACTGCTATGGCTTTGAATGGGGGAGAAAGCTTCCAAAGTGCTGCCTGGAGTGCTTCAAAACTCCAGACACCCTAATTCTAGAGCCCGTGCTACAATTCTAGTACCTACTCCTCTGTGACCTCAGGAAAGTGCTCTTCCATCCCTACATCTCATCCCTTCCCCATGTGTACCATGAAAATCTGATTAGATACTGCCATTCAGTACATATTTATTGAGTATCTACAGTGTGCCAGGTGCTAGAGTCGTAGCAAGGTACAATACAGACATGGTCTCTGTTGGAACTCTTAATTCACGTGGAAAGTCAGACATGACACAGATGATCATACACATAATTACTAACTACTATTGTGATGGGTGCTTGAAAAGAACAGTATAGAAGGCTCTAAAATAATAGGCACACCACATATATAGCACTTACTATGTGCTAGTCATGGTTCTAGGCACTTTACATGCATTAGCTCAATATATAACCCCATTGAGTTATGAAACATACCATTTTACAGATGAGGAAATTGAGGCTGGAAGAGGTCAAGGGGCTTTCCCAACATCACACAGCTGCTAAGTGGCATCACCTAAATCCAGGCAGTCTGATGCCAGAGCCTTTGTTCTCAACCACCAAGATCTATTGCTGTGAGAGTACCTAAAATCCATGTCTAATCTAGTCTGGAGGTTTGGTAAGGCTTCCTTAAGGAAGTAACTTTTTTGCTGAGAGCAGAAAGAGGTGAAGCAGTTTCCTAGGTGGAGAGCAGGTCAGAGAGTGTTCTGCCAAAGGGAACACTATATGGGAAGGCTCCAGGCAGGTTGGAGCCCATCACATTTGCCAAAGACAGGAGCAGATATGCTCTAATGAGCTGGATCCATTTTCTGGACCTTCTGACAGCTTTTTCAAGAAACTTCACAGCAATCTGTGCTGTGGTTCTGTTCACTGCCCCTGCCCAGCTCTATTTCTCTTTCTGATAAAAGACCTCACTTCAAACCAATGTGACATGTGCCAGCCAGCAGCCCACTTGGTTTGTCATGTGAATAGAACCATGTCAGGTAACCAAGAGACAACTGAACCACCAGGTCTGGTTCCCTTTTGTCCTTATTGTCCCCTTCATTATTCCATTCCATTGATATAACTGGCAAATAAATCTTAATGTCAAATTTAAAGAGAAGAGGAACTCCATTTTTCTGGCAGATTTCACTGCCTCTTCTTTGTTCAAGAATAGGGATGCCTGTCTTTGGTGCAGTCCATCAACTTAAACACTACCAATTACCAACGCTTTCCTGGCATTCAAGGCCCTTTAAAGTCTGGTGACTTTTTGCTCTCCAAGATTATCTTTGGTGACTTCCATGTGTCAGGATGGTCTTCTCATTGCCAGTGAATCGACACCAGTTGTTATTAGTGCTGAATTCCTCACCTAAAGAGAGTTCCCCATTCCTCTTCCCCTCCTTTGTGATTCAGCTCACAACTGACCTTCTTCCTGAGGCTTACCTTAATTGCTTATCTCACAAAGCCTTGCTTCGATTCAGTTTTGCAAGGCTTTCTAACTACACCATGCCTGTAACTCTTTTATCCCTAAACCACTGTTTCTCTAAGTGTGAGTCCTGGACCACCTACATCAGAATCACCCAGGGCAGCTGTTAAAAATGTGGTTTCTGATTCTCCATCCTAGACTCCCCGCACTAGAATCTCGGTGATGGGGAATGGGGAAAGGGAGGGCTGGAACTGGCATTTTAGCAATTCCTCCAGACTAATCACACTGCTCTAACTAAATTGCTTTATTCTTGAATTAACTGTAATTCTCCTGAGAGTCCCTTCAAGAATCAATTTAGCAGAATCTCTTCCTCCTCAAGAGAATGAATCTTTTTTTCTTTTCAAGCATTTCCCAGTGACTAGCTAGTAGTCTATGTAGTGATTTGAGACACGAACTCTGCCCAGGCCAGCATTCCCACTCTATGGGAACCATCATGTCAGAACTTCCAGACCCTCCAGGTGTCCAGTTTATGCTCTGGAACTCATCCTTCACCCTCCTGTTGCAGTAATATTCCCCCAAAAGAGTCTGCAATGTGTCACTCTCAGCATCCGATACCTTGGTGGCCTCTCCTATGGAATAAACGTGCAAACCTTTCACTCTATGAACATAACCCTTCACAACTCTGCCATAAGGTAAATTTGCAGGCTTATTCCCACCACTCTAGCCAGTGCTTCACTACATGTCTTTTCAAATACTGTTAGCACTGTCTGGACTAATCTCTTCATTCTACTCCCTTAGAAAATTACTGTTTGCCTTTGAGGGCCCAACCCCAATTGTCCCTTTCCTGAGAAAATGTCCAAAACCACATTTTTAACCCCCAGTTCCTACTCCAGAGCAGTGATAGCACCTCACCCCTCTATGATCCAAGAGTTCTGCATAGTATATAATTTTTAAAACATTTAATTAAGTGCTTACTATATGCCAGCCACTTTGTTATGCCCTTTGCATGTATTATCTTACCTGCCTTTCAAAACTCCCATGCAATAGGTACCATCCCCATTTTTGAAAATGAGGAAACTGAAACTCAGAAAGGTAAAATTCCTTGTCCAAGATTACACAGCTAATAAGATGAAGAGTCAGTATTCAAAACCACAGCCATCTGACTGACACTAAACTGCTGCCAATAACATGAGCGAACTAAAAATCCCAAAAAGCACAGACGCCCTTATCTGTGCCGAAACAGCGAGAGGGTCTAGCCATCCATATTGTATCGTCTCTAGGGTATAAATTGAGATAATCAAAGTATCCTAGGAAATAAAAAAACAGTACCCATTTGAGTTACTGTCACATAATCTAGAGAAACTTGTTTTAAACTAAATTATCAGAGAAAGTCAGATGAACTCAGAGAAACTGAGACAGAAAATTTCTCTTTCTGGACAGAAAATTCGAAATGGCATTGAAGCATTGGACTTCAAGCTAATCTTCTAGGGCGATGAAGCCATGGTGATTTATTTTGAAAACTCCAGGGACAATTTTTTCTAACGGAGATCTCTGGAATAAACCAGTGTTTTGTGAACCTTGACAACCTTTATTTTCTTCTTATTGCATCTAACATTTTGTTTAAAGCAGAAAGCATAAATTCAATAGTAGCTTTACTAGGGGTTGGCATATGGGGTCGCTCTTGCCAGAGGTAGACATTGGGACACATATTTTCTCTTATGATGCTCTTTTTCCGCTGTTTGTTTGTTTGTTTGTTTGTTTGTTTGTTTTGTTTCCAAGTCACTTGCACCCACTATAATTGTTAGGAGGTAACTGGGGAGGAGAGGGCACCGCAGTATTCCATTTATCTTGCTTTGATGCCCCAAGGCTTGGTAACCACCTTAGTTAGAGGCAGGATGCTATAAAATGATTATAAGCTTTGCAGTGAGACCTCACATATAGGTTGTATCAATTGTGGCTTCATCACCTGAAGCAAGACATTTAACTTCCCTGACCCTCAGTTTCTTCATCAATGAAATCGTGTATTTATCTTACAAAGTTGTTACCAGGATCAGAGGGAATACTTTACCTAAAGTACCTGGCACATCATTTAAGTCTTTAACAAATGCTAGCTATCTTCATAATAAGACTTAAGGTATTTATTGATATGGGTGGACTTAAAGAGTCCATCTTAGTATTTTTTTGTTTGTTATTCTGTAAGCTTACTCTCTATTCTGTATTCCATATGCGTGAAGTTCAGAGATCAGATAAGGACGTGGGTGGTTAATGAATGGAACTGAGGGCTCCTTCTTTCCAACTATCTTTTTTTTTTTTTGGAGACAGTCTTGCTCTGTTGCACAGAGTGCAGTGACATGATCTTGGCTCACTGTGACCTCCGCCTCCCAGGTTCCAGTGAATCTCCTGCCTCAGCCTCCCCAGTAGCAGGGATTACAGGCACATGCCTCCACACCCAGCCAATTTTTGGTATTTTCATAGAGATGAGGGTTCATGGTGTTGCCCAGGCTGGTCTTGAACTCCTGAGCTCAGGCACCCCGCACATCTCGGCCTCCCAAAGTGCTGGGGATTACAGGTGTGAGCCATCACACCTGGCCTCTATCTCTTTTCAGGGATTTCCACTCATTTTCAGAACATATGGCTGTCCCAAACTCTATACTCTGTTTCTTCAGGCCAGAAAGAACATGAGATTTTCTTAGATTTTAGCGTCCCCAGACAGTACTGACTTCAGCCTGTTCTAATGTTAAATGCTACAGAAAAGTAAGTCATCCCATGCCATTGATTTCTTCCAGGTTTTGCCTCTGACAAAGTCTGGATATTCTTGTTCACTTTCCCCCGCCTTCAGAGTTTATAGTTGTTATTTGTGGGAGGGTCGGGTTCATCTATCATTGTATTTTTACATTTTTGAAAGATACTTATTCTATGATCTCTGAAGAAAGTCTTAGAGTCTGATTTTGGTTTTACAGGATTTTAAAAAGTATACTGTACACCAGGCACAGTAGCAGTGTGTATGTGTGTGTGCATGTGTGTTCCTGTGTGTACATACATGTTTGTGCGTGTGTGTGTGTGTGTCTCATTTATAACCCACAATCTTTGGGGTGAGATTTTTGTCTCTATTCAAATATGAATAAAGCCACCTGAACTGGAAATGTTGTTGAACAGAGTTCCAGCCTGATCTAGGACCCAAGTTTCTGAAAGAAAGCCTGGGAATATTTTGCTATATTCATTTGGTCAGAGAAGGCCAAGTTAACATCCCACTTGTGCAGAAATGGTGACTGAAAGTGTTGTGGTGTTACGTGCTGGGAAGATGGGAGTTAAGCTGTTTACCTCCTCCACTGACCAAGTTACTGCTTCAGTCTGAATTGCTTTATTGGTGAGCCACTCTGCAGGATACTCCATATGGAGAAGTCATATCTTATATACATGGTAGGGACTCTAAAGTCAGCTCCTAAGGCAAAAAATCGCGTGTCAGGGAACAATACTGAAGAACCACACACCTCCTTTCTATCAATCCAACAGAGCCAGATTTTAATCCAGTCTTATACTAGATTACCATTTCTTCATTTGGTGAAATTGCTGCTGTATTCGTAGGGTAAGTAATACCAGGTGCTGTATCAAATAAACCCCAAACCTCAGCGATGCTGAGCAATAATAATTTATCCCTTGCTCATAAAATGTCAATTTGCAGACATTCCAAGTCAATGAGCCACATGACTCATGATCATTCAGACTCACAAATTTCTTCTATCTTGAAGATCCACCATCCTGGGGCCTTAGAGTTCTTCGATAGATCCTCAGTGCTCATCTGGAAGGCAAGGAAAGAAAGAATGTGGAGGTTCACATGGGAGCTTTTAATAAACAGGGCAGCCACATTGTCCTCATTCCATAGACGGAACTCAGTGAGTCCCTGCCTAGAAGGGAGGCTGGGGCATGTAGTCTAGTTTTGTGCCCAGGAGGAAAAGAAAATGGCTTTTAGTGGAAACTCGGAAGCCTCTGCCATGCTTGTCTTATGTTGTAATCTAAAGCCACTTAGTGAAGCAAGATGCTCACACCTTGAAAGCTATGAAAAGACAGGCTGACCGGGCAAGTAGCAGGTACTCATGGTTTATCGCATGCTGGCTCTTGGTATATACTCACTTTGTAGGATGTTAAGTCAAATCGTTCCAACAAACATTCTTTCTTTCTCATGAGCTGGTATAGATGAATTTATACAACTTGAATATGCATCTGATGTGATTCAGCTAGGTGCCTTTTACCCATTCTGCCTATCACATAAAGAATGCTCAGTAAATGTTTAATGAATAAAGAAGTGGATGGGTGAAAAAAGGAGGGAAGGAAGGAAGGAAGAGGGAAGGGAGAGAGGAAGATAGATACATGGATGGATGGATGGCACAGAGGAAGGAAAAAAGAAAAAACAAAGAGGAAAGAGGAAGGCAAGGAAGGAGGGAGGGAGGAGAGAAGGGAGGAAGATGGATAGACAGCAGGAAGAAAGGAAAGAAGAAAGAGGGGAAGGAAGAAAGGAAGGTAGGAAGGAAAAAGATGGATATACGGATGGATAGATGGATGACATTTTACCCATTCTGCCTGGCATATAAAGAATGCTCAGTAAATGTTTAATGAGTGAAGAAATGGATGGGTGAAAAAAAGAAGGAAAGAAGGAAGAGGGAAGGGAGAGAGGAAGATAGATCTATGAATGGATGGATGGCAGACAGGAAGAAAAAAAAGCAAAGAGGAGAGAGGAAGGCAAGGAAAGAGGGAGGGAGGAGGAAGGAAGGGAGGAAGATGGATAGATGGCAGGAAGAAAGGAAAGAAGAAAGAGGAAGAAAGGTGGGAAGAAGGAAGGACAGAAGGAAGGAAGGGTCAATGAAAAAAATATGTATTACGAAGCTGCAAATAGCACGCACATATGTTAGCAAAAAATATCATTTATTTGTGAACCAAGGTGAGGAACTGGGAGGGTGACACTTAGTCCACCCACCTGGGAAGCCTCTCAGTAGAGATGAACCGTGGCCCTCCCCCTGCCCTCAGGCCAGTGCACATGCCACGTCTTCACGTTGGTTCTGCTCTGCAACCATCAGGCGGACTTCTATTGGGGGGAAAGACAACGCAACAATAAGAGCAGGAGAAAACTTTTCAGTGAACTAATCAAAAGCCTTAATCAATTCTGTTTCCTTCTCTGCCCCCGGAGAGGAGGGAAGGTTCACATTCACAATGAGCTCATTTTCCTGAGTGGGTCCTAATAAAGGACAGAACATTAGGTTTTTCTCTTTAAAGGAACATAACGCTCCTTTTAGAATGCATTGGGATATTTTGGAACACAAATAACAACAGTGGAAGGCACTCGTGTGGTGATAATTTAATGTAATTCCGATGTCAGCGACACGCCACAGTGGCCTAGTCAGCTTCCCTGGGGGCGGTTTCTTTTGTGTTTTGCCTGGGAGAGTGGGTGCACGGACATTCATACGCCAGCCTGGCAGCCCCGTGCACATTCCCTCTTTTCTCATCTCCATTCTCAGAGTGGTTTTCTGATTATAATCCAAAGGACTCCTGGGGAGACAAAAGAAGTTGGAGGTTTTTCCAAACTCCTAATCAGAAGAGAGTCCGCAAGCCAAAACTAGCCCACATGCGTTTTCGGGTTTGGCCTGGAAACATTTTGTAACACTTCAAAGGATGATGTTCCAACGTTTAAAATAGAAGACTTTCCATGGAAATTCCAATGTCAGGCATCCCTAGAAAAACCAGAAGAGTTGACAACATGTATGACCCGCCCTCCTGCACGCCAACCGTCGGCTGGGGTAAAGTAGCAGCAGCCTGCCTCTTAATCTGACCCACTGTGTTCTCTTGCACAGAGAGGCCAGGAGTTTGAGACCAGCCTGGGTAACACAGAGAGACCTCATCTCAAAAAAAAAAAAATTAAATTTAAAAAATTAAGAAGACTGTGTGTGACAGGCAGAATGGTAAGCAAAGGCAGACAAAATTCATGCCCACCCAAAATAAATCAAATATAAATGAGGAGAGGGGTATGGGGCCTTGTATTTGCATAACAGGGAGTTCAGCCTAGGCTGGATGGCTCAGAAAGATTTCCCAGTGAAATAATAAAATGTGAAGGACAAGTGGAAGCTAACTAGGTGAAGGGGAGCAAGGGCAGGCTATGTCAAACAGGATGGCAGTTTCCGGGGACCTGGGATGAGAGGGAACGTGCAGAGTTTAAGGAATTAGAAGCAGGTCAGTGGGCGGAGATGAGACATGGGGAAGTTTCAGACCATACATGGCCTTGCAGATCATGGCACGGGGCCTGGTGTTCATCCTAAGCAGAATGTAAAGGTTTTATAGTCTCACGGAGTTTCACCAGGAAACTCCATCTTTATCTTCTGTCTATGTTGAGATTCATGATACAATCTCATTGGATAAAAGATTCTATAGCTAAAACGAATTGGAAAACCCATTGCTCAAAGCAATGCTTCAAGACAAAGGGGCTTTTTTTTTTTTTTTAGACAAGGTCTCACTCTTTCACCCAGGATAGAGTGCAGTGGCGCCATCATGGCTCACTGCTGCCTCAGCTTCCCAGGCTCAGGTGATTCTCCCACCTCAGCCTCCCGAGTAGCTGGGACCACAGGCAAGTGCCACCATGCCGGCCTAATTTTTGTATTTTTGTAGAGATGGGGTTTTACCATGTTGCCCAGGCTGGTCTCAAACTCCTAGGCTCCAAGGATCCTCCCACCTTGGCCTCATAACTTGCTGGGATTACAGGTGTGAGCCACCACACCTGACCAAGAGAAAGGCCTTGAAAGTAGACCCTTCCCCTTGAGAAAGAAGGATGGCACAGTGGGGAGAAGGAGTGAGAAGCTGGAGAAGAGAGGAAAGGCCAAATGTGGTCCCAGAAGAGTAAGATTGCAAGTGGTGGTCATGCGTCAGAGTGGGATTAGGGTGAGAGGACTGACCTCAGCCTTGGGGTCAGAACTCCCATGCTTGGGACAGGGATTGGCAAAAATAAAGTAGAATTAACATGGCATAGGCTGAAAGTCCAGATGAAGACAGAAACCCTGTTATCAGAACCAATGTTAGATATTGGAGCATCCAGGAGGGCTGGGTCCTAAATCCTGGAAGATGAGTGGGCTTAGGCTCCCTAAATTCCTCCCACTAATAATGGTCATTATGAATTGTGTGTCTGGCTGATACGGGGTTTAACTTGGCCATATCACCTTCGCCCTGACCCTCATTTTTTTTTCTTTTAAAGCAAAACACAATGGTTTCAGAAGAAATGGTACCAGCTCCTCTTTGTATGTCTGGTAGAATTCAGCTGTGAACCCATCTGGACCTGGGCTTTTTTTGGGTGGTAAGCTCTTAATGGCTGCCTCAACTTCAGACCTTGTTATGGGTCTGTTCAGGGTTTCAGCTTCTTCCTGGTTTAGGCTTGGCAGGAGGCAAGTGTCCAGGAATTTATCCATTTCTTCCAGGTTTATTAGTTTGTGTGCATAGAGTTGTTTGTAATAATCTCTGAGCCAGATGTAGGTGATGGGGAGGAAGGCAGCAAATCACACTGCCACGTTTGTTCCTATGCAACAATTTTGCATGTTCTTCACATGTACCCCAAAACCTAAAATGCAATAAAATAAATAAATGGGGGGGAAAAAAAAGCAAAACAGCTGCTTCATCATGGAAATAGAGTCTTTGACTTAACATTGTACTATTACAATTCCAAATGAGATCATTAGAGACCTAATACAAGGAAGCAAGGAAGTGAATTCAGCTTCCGGCTCCAGGCACCGGCTAGGTAGTCCTGGACATGAGCCGTTACCATGCTGGGCATTCGCTTTCCATCCTGCAGAGTGGAAATACTGATGTGTTCACTTTAGCTTGAAGTTTTCCTCCACTACGGAAGCTGTCATAACACATACAATCTTTATCTGTTTAGAGGATTGTAATCAGCTCAAAGCCATGGACATTGTCACCCCAAAATGCAGTTCATTCACAGACCACACATCGCCAAGCCTGTCTCTGAATGCTAAGTTAACACCCCCTGCGTTATTTTTTGTTTATTTATTTTCTTCCTCGAGGACAAAAATTAAACCTTCCCTTCTCTTCCATAACAACCAGTACACAGCTGCATTAGGCAAAATTCTTAAATTAGGGTGTGGATTTTGAGAGGCTGAGGCAGGAAGATGGCTTGAGACCAGGAGTTTGAGACAAGCCTAGGCAAGACCCTGTCTTTACAGAAAACACAAAAAGTTAGCCAGGTGTGGTGCTGTGCACCTGTAGTCTCCCCTATGTGGGAAACTGATGTGGGAGGATTGCTTGAACTTAAGAAGTCTAGGCTGCTGTGAACCGTGATCATGCCACTGCTCTCCAATTTGCGCAATAAAATGAGACCCCATATCTAAAAAAAGAAAGAAAAAGAAAGAAAGACCTTGGGCAAGCATGGATTGGGCCCACAAGAAAAGCCCAACATTGTGCAAGGCACAGAGGCAGGACGGGGACTTCCCAATAATGGCCTCTGTTCACACCTTGCTTCTTACCCAGTTGCATTCATAGTATTTCTAGAATTCAAAGAGGTCTGCCAACTGCAAGAGAAACTAATGACTTTGGAGATCAGTGACCTTCTTGAGCATCTTGGGAAGGAAAAAGCTATAAAGTCTGGTGGTTAAGAAAAAAGGCTTTGGGTTAAACTTTGTTTTAAACCTAGCTGTGTGTCCTTGGGCAACTCACTTCACCTCTCTGAGCCCGGTTTCTTCATCTGAGACATGGAAGCAGGGACAGTGCCTCCCTCACAGAGCTGTCCTGAGGATTAAAGAATTGGATCCATGTGAAGTATTTCCTGCAGGGCCCGGCACACAGAAAAGTACCAACAAACGTCGGCTATTCTTAGCCAGTTACGTCCTAGAGCCGTTTCCTCAGATAGAACATTTGCAGGAACATGGATTAAAGGTTATGGATTCCCTGATGGGGAAGAAGAGGGGGGGAAAACTTTAAAGTCCTGAAGGAGCCAGAACTATACAAAGCAGGAATATCATGTGGAGTATTATATATAAGAAATGCTGGTCGGATCTCCTGTGGAATTTCAGGAAGGAAGCAGCTTGCCCAGAGAAAAGGTGTGAACAGACAGACAGCAACACCTTGGTTTTTTCAGAAGCTTCAACAAAAGGATTTTGGAGCCAGTTGGCCCAGATTTGGAGGGGAGGAAGAAATGAGTGGGTAGCCTGCAGTCACAAAGAGACGGAAAGAAGAGGGGGAAACACAGAATTATGATTTGGGGAATAGACAGAGTTTGGAGGATTGTTTTTGGGTGGGTGGCAGGCATGGCATTGATCAAACTTATAACACTGATGAATAAAAGCGTATAAATGACTACATAAAAGAATACATTTACAGTGCTGGCATATGACCAAAAAATGCTTAATGTGATTTAGCAGACATTCATTGGGCAGGACTAAATAAATGTTTATGGAACTAAAGAAATAGAAAGTGGTACATACTTTTTAAGGGAGGAGAACAGAATCATTCAAAAAAATATTTCTCAGCCCTGAACTTTCATCACATGGGTGGTACTTGGTAAGAAGCGAAGACTGAATTACATGTATCAGTAATTTTGTAATTTACTTAAATATATTTTTTAATCCTGAAGTTAAATTAGATCATTGTAGAGTTTACGTTTGGCCTAAGAGGTACTTCTTCGTCATCTTCTTCTTCTCCTTTTTGAGATGGAGTCTCACCCTGTCTCCAGGCTGGAGTGCAGTGGCAGTGGCATGATCTCAGCTTACTGCAACCTCTGCCTCCCAGGTTCAAGCGATTCTTCTGCCTCAGCCTCCTGAGTAGCTGGGACTACAGGTACATGCCACCAACCCCAGCTAATATTTTTTTTTTTTTAGTAGATACAGGGTTTTGCTATGTTGTCCAGGATGGTCTCGATCTCTTGACCTCGTGATCCACCCGCCTCAGTCTCCCAAAGTGCTAGGATTACAGGAGTCAGCCACTGTGCCTGGCTGATGTACTTCTTTTTAAAAAAATTTTAGATTCACTAGGTACATGTGCTTGTTACACATGTTACACATGCCCAATGGTGGTATCATGCAAATTAAACATCTTACCCAGTAGGTAATTTTTCAACCCTCACCCTACTGCCCCCTCAAATATACTTCTGCATGTTTTTGGTGAGGTCCTGGTATTCATTTTCTTTGCTTGGAACACTTGCTTGATAGATGACTCCTGCCATTTTGAAATGGCAAACCAAAATGGGAGAGGCAATTCCTTTTGTTTCCAAAAGAAAACTGATCCCTCATGGAGGGTCAGGAAGAGACGAAATAAAAAAAGAAAAGGCTCAATCCATATCAATCCATAAGAGCATTGGAGAGACACGCTGTGAGAGGTAAAGAGAAAAAGGAGAGCAGAAAGGAAACCCCATAAAGAAGTACATGAATGAATGAAAAGAATTCGTTAGGCCTCCATGTCATAGGCTGAAGGTTGTGCCCCCAGCCTGAGGTGGTTTTGGATCAAGTGCTGAATCCCAGTGACTTGTCAGGGATCCTTTCCGATGTGTTTGCCTCTGGGAAGAAGGGCCGTCTGCCTGGGGTGAGCAGGAATCTGCGGAAACGTTTAGGCCATCTTGACTGATGAGCTGAGCCTTATCTACAGAGCAGTGTGAACAGCCTGATGTGATGAGCCCGCTTTGCAAGGCACTGAACCATCCCAACTTCTCTCTGACAGAAGCAGTGCAGAGGTCCCGGGTGCTCCTTATCGCATGACGAGAGCACTTGGTGAAGCCATGGAAATTGGATTTGAGTGATTCCCATCTTCCTCTCTCCCCGCCCCCAAAGTAGAGCATTCTGACTATCTAGCAAGCTTAAAGGGACAGCCCCTGTCAGAAGTAAAGACCAGAGAGGAAGAAACAGAAAACCAGGGAAAGCTGGGACCTTGCACAGTCCCACATGGTCAGTTGGTGGAGGAGCTGGAAATGGAATCTGGCTCTTTCTGCTACCTCAGCCTTTCCTGTCTCAGAACTTTTCCTGAGAAATCACTTAATCCCTAAGGGGACAGCTGACCTATCTCCAGGGTGGTGGATGTTTAGTTTATTGTCCTAAGAAATGATCCAGCAGGGGCCGGGTGCAGTGCCTCAATCCTATAATCTCAACACTTTGGGAGGTCAAGGCAGGTGGATCACTTCAGGTCAGAAGTTCAAGACAAGCCTGTCCAATATGGTGAAACCTCATCTCTACTAAAAGTACCAAAATTAGCTGGACATGGTGGTGTGCACCTGTAATCCTAGCTACTCAGGAGGCTGAGGCAGGAGAATTGCTTGAACCTGGGAGGTTGAGGTGGCAATGAGCTGATATCACACCATTGCACTACAGCCTGGGTGACAGAGTGAGACTCCATCTCAACCTGACTTCAAACTATATTACAAGGCTACCGTAATCAAAACAGCATGGTACTGGTACCAAAACAGAGATATAGATCAATGAAACAGAACAGAGGCCTCAGAAAGAACGCTACACAACTACAACCATCTGATCTTTGACAAACCTGACAAAAACAAGCAATGGGGAAAGGATTCCCCATTTAATAAGTGGTGTTGGGAAAACTGGCTAGCCATATGCAGAAAGCTGAAACTGGACCCCTTCCTTACACCGTATATAAAAATTAACTCCAGATGGATTAAAGATTTAAACAGGAAGCCTAACACCATAAAAACTCTAGAAGAAAACTTAGGCAAAACCATTCAGGACATAAGCATTGGCGAGGACTTCATGACTCAAACACCGAAAGCCAAAATAGACAAATGGTAACAAAAGCCAAAATAGACAAATGAGATCTAATTAAACTTAAGAACTTCTGCACAGAAAAAGAAACTATCAATAGAGTGAACCAGCAACCAACAGAATGGGAAAAAATTTTTGCAATCTATCCATCTGACAAAGGGCTAATATCCAGAATCTATGGAGAACTTAAACAAATTTACAAGAAAAAAACAACCCCATCAAAAGTGGGCAAAGGGTATGAACAGAGACTTTTCAAAAGAAGACATGTATGCAGCTAAAAAAGATATGAAAAAAAGCTCATCATCACTGGTCATTAGAGAAATGCAAATCAAAACCACATTGAGATACCACCTCACGCCAGTTAGAATGGTGATCATTAAAAAAATCAGGAGACAACAGATGCTGGAAAGGATGTGGAGAAATAGGAATGTTTTTACACTGCTGGTCAGAGTGTAAATTAATTCAACCATTGCGGAAGACAGTGTGGCAATTCCTCAAGGATCTAAAATAGAAATACCATTTGACCCAGCAATACCATTACTGGATATATATCCAAAGGATTATAAATCATTCTATTATAAAGACACATGCACACATATGTTTATTGTGGTACTGTTCACAATAGCAAAGACTTGGATCCAACCCAAATGCCCATCAATGATAGACCAAATAAAGAAAATGTGGCACATATACACCATGGAATACTATGCAGCCATTAAAAAGGATGAGTTCATATCCTTTGCAGGGACATGGATGAAACTGGATACCATCATTCTCAGCAAACTGACACAAGAACAGAAAACCAAATACCACATGTTCTCACTCATAAGTGGGTGTTGAACAATGAGAACACATGAACACAGGGAGGGGAACATCACACACCAGGACCTGGTGGGTGGGGGACTAGGGGAGGAATAGCAGGGTGTGGGGGGATTGGGGAGGGATAGCATTAGGAGAAATACCTAATGTAGATGATGAGGCAATGGATGCAGCAAACCACCATGTTGGCACGTGTATACCTATGTAACAAACCTGCACGATCTGCACAGGTACCCCAGAACTTAAAGTATAATTTTACAAAAATGAAAAGAGGAGGAAAGAAAAGAAAAAAGAAGAAAAGAAGTGGTCCAGCAGATAAAGGCAATGTCCTTATGTGAATAAAACAAAGTTGTACACCACTGTCATCATCATCATGGCCACAGTTTCTCAGACACCATGCTATTAATTTGTGTTAAATCTATACAACCACCCCCCAAGTCATTCTCATTATTGTCCCAGTTTGCATAGGAAAAACCTAAGGCTTTGAGAGGAAGAGTCACTTGCTCAAGGCCACATAACTAGGAGGGAAGTGGTAGGATTCAGCCTGGACCCCTTGATGTCTGGTGTCCATTCCAGAGCTCTTAACCACTGGTCTCTTCTGCCTCCCCAGAGGGTTAATGGGAATAACTGGGATTTGAACCCATGACTCTCGACTCTTTAGTCCTGTGCTCTTTTGACTAATGATAATAACAGTACTCATTAATTATCGTCTCATTTATTCCACACTATAGCTTTAAGCACTGGTGTGGCGACTCTCATTCCTCCAGGACTACACTGCCAGTAAGTAGCAGAGCTGGGACTCCAGAATGCCTCATTCTTCCCTTCCCACCACCATGGTGACATTTCAAAGCCCAGCATTGGTCATAACCCTCTGACTCTTAAAACCAAACCCAGACTCTTCTTTGGAACTTACAAGACATGCACAATTAGGTCCTGGCTATCTTGTTCTGAATCAGTGACATCCTCCCTTTTTTCTTTCAGCCCTACTGACCTTCTTGTGGCTCCGCCCACCACAGGGCTTTTGCACCTGCTCTTCCCTCTACCTGAACACATTTGTAAACCCCTTCCTGACTTTCCGCCTAATTACCTTCTACTTCTCTTTCAGACCTCAGTGTAAGCATCACTTCCAAAGACAGCTCTCCCTCTTTCTCTGGGGGATCCACCTATTTGTGGTTCCACATTACCATGATTATTTATTAAGTACTTTTAAGTCCCTGCTCATCCAACTTCCATTTGTGTGGCTAGGAGCAAGTCCCCCGTCCCAGACCTCACTCTTCTGATCTGTAAAATGGATGACAAGGCCCCACGGTTCTTCCAAGATCAGTTTATATGGCCCCAAGTGGGCCTCACAGATACATCATGGTCTTCTGTGGGACTCCTCCTCCTCAAGGGATTTCCCCTCAGTCCTTGTATCATCATTTTCTAAAATTCCCTTGCCACCTGCTGCGATGGAACGCAAAGTGCCTGGCTTTCTCTCATGAGCGGTGAATCAAATTCTGAAGGTAGAAGACACTTCTGAGGCTGGGGTCGACAAGAAGTGAACACAGACATGCGCTCCCCCTGCACACAGTTCCTGGAGACCGTTCTTTGTCCTGTCAATCTCCTGGGTGCTGGAGAGCAGAGGTAAATTAGACACAGTTCCTGCCTTTGATGAACACACAGTTGAGCAGGAAAACAGATGCAGGAATATGAACAGCCATCAGGTAGGAAGAAAGAAAAACAACAACGTCTCCCATTTATTGAGGGCATGCTTTGTGTCAGGCTAGTGCTGAGCACTTTATAAACATCCATTCATTATCCCTTTGCAACCCTAATCAAAGCCCTCTGAACTGCCAGTTTTTTGTTCGTTTGTTTGTTTTACTTTTAAGTTTGGGGGTACATGTGCAGAACACGTGGTTTTGTTACATAGGTATAATACATGTACCTATCAGCCCTTCATTTAGGTTTTAAGCCCCACATTCATTAGTTATATGTCCTAATGCTCTCCTCGCCTTACTCCCCACTCCCCTGATAGGCCCTGGTGTGTAATGTTTCCTTCCCTGCGTCCATGTGTGTCTCATTTGAACTGCTAGTTTCACATATATATTACTGAGACTGAAAGAGGTGAAGTAGGCTGGGCGTGCTGGCCCATGCCTGTAATCTTGGCATTTTGGGAGACCAAGGCAGATCACTTGAGGTCAGGAGTTCCAAACCAGCCTGGCCAACATGGTGAAATCCCGTGTCTACAAAAAATACAAAAATCAGCTGGGCACAATGGTGCATGCCTATAATCCCAGCTACTTGGGAGGCTGAGGCAGGAGAATCACTTCAACCCAGGAAATGGAGGTTGCAGTGAGCTGAGATTGTGTCACTGTACTCCAGCCTGGTGACAGAATGAGGCTCGATCTCAAAAAAAAAAGAAAAGAAAAGAAAAAAAAAAGAGGTGAAGTAAGCACCTGGTCCCCCTGAAAAGCCGTGGGCTTTGTTCTGTTTCTTTGCCTTTGGTCATTCCGCAGCCTTAGCTAGAAAGTCCTGGATTCGAGATCTGCTTATGCCTCTCATTGGCACATCATTTCTTTCGGCCTCAGTTCCCTCCCCTAGCAAAGTGGAAATAGCATCACCCTTTACTCACAGGGTGGTTGTAATGTTTAGATAAAACAAATCTTGTAAATATTCACAGTTCTTCTTCATAGAAGATGTTCAAATACCGGTTGGTTTTGCTCCTGGCGAACGTCAATGGAAAAGCAGGTGGGATGAAAACACCCCCACAATGGAAGCACGGACAAGATCTGCTAAGTCCGAACCCTCTTGGCTTTTTGGTTTGTTTTGTTTTTACAAAATCTGTTTCATCTATAAGCAGTTTTAAAAATTAAGAAATTAGAAAGTTTCACTGAGCCCATTATAGCACTTGCTTCTTTATTTTCCATATGGACCTGTTGCCTCAGACTTCGAGAACCTGTTTGATGGGAATCCATCTCCTGAACCCAGCAAATCTACACAAGCCAGTAAATTAGCCACTTTCTAAAGGCATTTTAAAAAATCTGAGGCCATGAGAAAAAAGGAAAAAAGAAAACAATTAGGAGAAGTCCGAGGAGGATTATTAAGGTTCTGGCTTTGTGAATAGGGCAGACGTAGCCTCGGCAACAAAGAGAATCATGCAACCCCTGGTGACAGTGATGAACGTAAAAAGAACAGTGTCACAGAGAGGGAACAACACACACCAGGGCCTGTCGAGGGAGAGGGGGAGGGACAGCATCGGAATAAATAGTTAATGCCCGCAGGACCTAATACCTAGGCAAGGACTTGACGACTGCAGCAAACCACCGGGGCACACGTTTACCTATGTAACAAACCTGCACATCCTGCACATGGATCGTGGAACTTAAATACAGTAAAATGTTTAAAAAGGAACAGCCTCTGTCCAACAGCGCACCAGGCAGGTGAAGACGCTTCTGGGGTGGGGATGCCAGTGAGCGTTGATGGTGGAAATAAGCCTCACAGAAGTGGAAAGATGCGGGATTGGTAGCTCCAGTTAGGACCCTACATCCACCACCTTCTCACTGTGAGACCCCAGCCAAGTGGCTCCTCCTTTCTGGGCCACAGATGCCATATCTGCAAAATGGACATCACCAGACATTGATCATTCGACCAATATTTGCTGATCTCCAGCCATGTACCAAGCAGGCACTATTCTGGGCCCTGGGACTACATCAATGAACAAGACTGGCAACCCCCTGCCAGTGAAACTGACATGTGCATAGAATTGTAAGTCAGCAACACTAATAACAATGAATCTTCCAGTGACTCTCTCCTCCTCAATTCCCCCCACATCCCTTTGAGGCAAGCAGAGCAGCTGTTGTGTCCCCATTGTGCAGATGAGAAGACCGAGGCCTAGTTGCACACCTAGCATTGGGTTGCAGGGATCCTGGCTCTCCAATTAGTTGCCTGTCTGTCATTTGCCTTGGGTGAAGCAGGTCTCATTGCCAAGTGAGAGGATGAGACAGGTACTACGCAGGCTTCTTCCTCCGGCTGGAACTCACCTCTATGATATCACCATATGTAGAGCCTACAGAACCTGTCACAGCCACTGTCATATGGCCCCGCAGTCCTCTACCTGTCCCTCCCCCATTAGATTGTGAGCTCATCCATGGCAGGGGCCACTGGGTATCCCCACAGCTTAGCATGGGGTCTAGCACCCAGTGAGCACTCAGGTATCACATGATGAATAAAAGAATACATGAATGAGAGAAAGAGAAAGGAAGGAAAGGGGGAATGTGCTTACATCACACAATAAATACTGTGTGAATGGTTAGATGGATGGATGAATAGGTGATGGGTGGTTGGTTGGATGGAAGGAAGAAAGGAAGGAAGGTGGGAGGGAAGGAAGGAAAGGTGTATGGATAAAGAAGAAAGGAAAGAAAGAAGAGAGGGAGAGGAAAAGGAAAGGAGTGGGGATGGAGAGAGGGAGGAAGAGGCAAATTTCCTTTTGAAGAGTCAATGCATGCTGAACAAATGAAGTATTAAATACAACTCAGATCATTTCTTTTACCCGCTTACCTTACCCCCTGCCCTGTTCATCTGACCCTTCCTTCATCCTTCAAGGTACAGTTAAATCTTACCCCTGTGGTCTGTTCCAGCCCACAGAGACTGGTCTTTTTTTCTAGCCTTGTAGTGTTCCTCTGATCTAATTACCAAATAACATCTTGGTTGCACACTCTCACTTGCGCTAATTGAAACCAACCATAGCACTTGTTAGCACTGGGTAGTGGTTACCAGCACAGAGCTGTGGGCTGGCAACATTTTGGCTCTGTCACTTTCTAGCAAACTGAGAAAGTCATTCCAACTCCCAGAGCCTCCATTGCCCCAGGTGTGAAATAGACACACTGCCTCACAGAAGTATTAGGGAGACTTAGACCCTAAGAAAGTTCATGAGGAGCTTCACGTGAAGCCCGGGGCATAGCAAACACTCACCCGTGTCAATGGCTATCATGACTGCTGTTGGCTAACCTGTGACTGTCTCATCTACTCAACAACATTTTAAGGTTCTAAGAGAAGAGCACCATCTCTCCTACCCGGTATGTGTGTGCCTGCACACACGTGCATATGCACACACACACACACACACACACTCCTTAGCACAGGACTGAATAACCAGAATACTTACTGGTTGATTTCTGCTTGGACCCAAATCAAGAAAGCTTCATTTCTAAAGATTTATGGTAGGTGAGAATCAATTCGGCAATGGTTTAATCCAGGCCAATCTTTTAGAAATGGCCTTATTGCAGGAAACCAGAGACAAATGAAAAAGCAATTTGTGTGCACGTTTGCAACAAGTCTGTGGGGGCCTCTGATGCTGTTTTCCTGTTGAGGTATCAACAGGAGAGAAGACAGTTTCTCAGAGCATGGACCTGGTGCTCCCTGCACATGATCACCTAGGGTGGCAGCGGGTGGCTGGTTAAAAATGATGATTTCTGGGATCCAGTCCAGACTTACTAAATCAGAAACTCTAGAGTCATGGCCTGGGAATCTGCATTTTAGCCCACTCCTGAAGGATTCCTTTAGCCTGGGAATCTGCATGCTTAGGGAACTACTGCCGTGCCCAGCCTCACAGGAACCTAGAGTGCAGAACTTGGAGGGCCTTTGAGGGTTTCTAGTCCAACTTCCTCACTTTACAGATGGAGCAAGTGAGGCACAGAGAAGTTAAGTGGCTTATGCAAGGTCACACAGCAAGGCAGTGACAGGGCTCAGATGCAAATCAAAGGCCTCACCGGCCAGCTGTCTTTGCTCCGTTGCATCACTCATTTCTTCCTTTGGAAGGAGTTATGCTGGTTCAGCAAGGGGAAGAGGTGACTAGCATTACTGAGCCTTTCTTGCATTCTAGGCACTTGACACAGGACCTTCTAGCCATCCTAAAGTCTAGGTATTACCATGTCTGTCATTCTGGAGAGAAACAGCTGAAGATTGGAGAGAAAGAATCATGTTTGCTGAACAACAAAATCCGCTGGCATAAAAGACAAATCCCAATATCATAGGGAAACACTGTGGGGACCGCACATACATGCGAAGTGATTTGAAAATGGGTTGCATAAAGTTTTTTTCATTTAGGTAGACAGAGTATAATATACACTAGAACCCAGTAAGAAATATCTGGCCCAGGACTACTTCTTCTTGTTAGAATTTTATCCATAGCAGTGATTCTCAACTGGGGGCAATTTTTCCCACCAGGAGATGTCTGGTGATGTCTGGAGAGATTTCTGGTGTCACACCTGGGGTGTTTGCTACTGGAATCTAACGTGTAGAGTCCAGAGAGGCTGGTCAACGTACTACAGGGCATGGGACAGCCTCCCACAAAAAGTAATTATCTGGCCCCAAATGTGAATAGTGCCTGGGTTGGGAATTCATGATCTGTACGACGTGAGCTTTTGACTTTTATCGTCACCTCCTCCACCGTAGGAGTTGCAGAAGCTCACCCCAGACGTATCACAGGGCTGTTAGATGATTTGAGCCAAGGAAGAGAGAAGTAGGTTGTATGTGAAACAAGTCTCCTGTCAGAGATAAGGGGTAAAATTGGACCTAAAACCCAGGTATGTCTCATTCCAGAGTTCATGACATTTCAAGTTGTTGTTCTTGCCTCAGAGATGAATCCTCCCTATGCTGAGATTTTATGATATAAGCCACTAAACTTTCTTGCACTGAACACAATCTATTTTTAATTATATTGTAGAGTAAATTGGATTTCACAAGTTTAATTTCAAGCACAAATTGTGACTCCTCAGCCTCCCCTTCAGTGGTAAGAGATATTGCTTAGTAGCAGAGAATGTGGATTTATGATCAGCTTGAGTTTGAATCTTGGCCTTGCTGGCTCTTAACTGTGTGACCTTAAAAAAAAAACACAAAAAAAACCCTTCATTTCTCTGGAACTCAGTTTCCTTCTTCATAATGTGGAGATAACAATAGAACCCATTTAAAAAGATTATTGTGCATTTTAAATCAAATAATGCATATAAAACACTTAGTATGGTGCCTGGTACATGAAATACCCTCAATAAATATCAACAATAATAATTATTATCATCATGGTTGTTGCCATTATAATTGTGATTACAATTAAGGCCCAGGATAGGGAGAAGATGGTAAATTGAGACTTTGGGGAATATTAGGCGTTTGTGAAACAAAGCTCGTACAGTCTGGATCTGATAATTCATCGCTTACTAAGTTTGACCCATCATTTCTGCTTTTAATGAAAATGTATTCAATATTGGAATTAATTACTATTAAATTGGCCTCGTTATTAAGCATCAAGGGATCCATGGCGGATTCAATGGGTTATTGTCATTGAGTAAAATGTCTCAAAGAGAAAAAAAGCTGAATTAACACACATTCCTGGAGCCAATTGAAAAATCCCTAATAACACTGGCTGTGGCTGACAATTAATTCTAGGGGTCTGTAGATCATGAAAGAGCTTTGGAGGCAGAGACCAAGCTAGAAGAAGAAATGATGAGGAATTCAACTTATGCTGGCTCTCTCAGAGGTTCTATAACCAAAGGGGAGTTAGGGAGATTTGAGGAAACCTATTACTCCAACAAGGAGTCATTCTATGGGGCAGAAACAGACCTGAACTAGGAGTCAGCCTGGCAGGCCCTGGCTCAGCTCCTGTTGCATATTATTGGATGCAGGGCAGAGTGGGAGAGAAATATGAGCTATCAGAGGAGTAGATAGGCACAGATCATCTAGTGCCTTTGAGCTCACAGCAAGGAATTTGGGCTTTTTCTATGAGTAATGGGAAGCCCAAATTGGGATTACAACAGGGAGTGGCTTCAAAGGATTGTTTAAAACTCACTCTGGCCACTAGACTGCAGAAAGACAAAGTGGGAAACTGGTAGGAAGTTACTGCAATTGTCTGGATAAGTGTCTACAGATGTTTGACGTCGGATTAGGGTGGTGGCAATGGTGACGGAGGAGAACATACAGATACAAGATATGTTTTAGAAGTCAAGCTGGCAGGAAGTGCTGATAGGTTGGCTGTGGAGGGTAAAGGAGAAGGTAGGTAATCAAGGATACCTCCTTGATTAGAGCTTAAGTAGTTAGGTAGATGATGATACCTGCATCAGTCAGCTATTGCCACGATAATGCTGTATAACAAACTACCCCCAACTCAGAAACTTAGAACTGCAACCACACGACTCTGCAGTCATCTGCAGTTCAGCTGGGCTCAAATCAGAAAATCTGTTTTAAATGCACCAGAAGCTATTATTACAAAAAGGCTCTACAACGAACATGTTTTACTTTTGGACCTCGAACAAACAAACAAGCAAATAAGCTACTCTAAACAAATGAAAAAAAATCAATGTTTGAAGAATATGTGGTGGTCTGATTCTAAAGTGACTTGAAAAGGCTTGTCCCAGCTGCTCTACAACACAGGGCATCAGGAGAGAGGAGAACACTCCAATTTCTCCCAGGCTCAAGTAATTTCAGTTTTCTGATTAGCTTGGTGCAGCTCGCAGAAACTCTGTCGGGCAGATAGCTCGTCACACCAAACACAGGACGAGCCCATCACTGGTCAGGAAGCCAACTCAGTCAGAGAGATTGGCTTGCCTCCCTCTAATCAATGCCATCCACATAACACTAAGAATCACAACGGCTGCCAAGCCAGCTCTTGCTCCTCCGTCCCTGGTTTTGAGCAGCGGGATCACTCAGTCTGTCAGAAGCTATTAGGCTCTGGTTGGCTGATTTTGAGAAGGAGGTGGGGGGAATTTTTTCAAGGACAAGCTGAACACATAGAAGGGAAAACACAGTGGCCCTGGCCCAGCATCCATGACGGAGGAATTAGACGACTCAAAGAAGGAAGACAGCCTGCAGGATGATGTTTTTAGCCATGTTGGGATAATGCATTGTGATCCCCATCGAGAAACAGGGATTAGGGATGGGCTTGAGGAAAATTGTTGCCATCTCAAAAGGCAATTTGCAATCTGGACAGGAAGTAAGTAAATGGGGCTCCACGAGAAACCTGAAGCAGCTGCATTTAGGAGCAAACTGGGCTGACGGACTGTGGATACCTGGAAGGCGAAGGACCTTGCAAAGAAAAAATGGTGTCTAGTTCCCAGCAGCAAACCCTCCCGTGGTTTTATCCATGGATCGCCAAGTCCTGTTAGTTTCGCCTCCTAAATATTTCTCAAAGTAGCTTGATTTTCTCCATCCCTGCCACCACCATCCCGATCTATGCCACCATCAGCTCTCACCTGGCCAACTGCAACCATCCCTCCCTGGGTCTTTGGCTTCCGGCTTGCCTTGCGTCCCATCCATCCTTCACACTTGGCTGCCGCAGAGACCTTTTCAAAACACACATCTGCCAACTCCACCTTCCCGTTATAAAACCCTTCTGTGGCTCCCCACTGCTTTCAGAATAAAGACCAAAATGATTAACATGATCCGCCGGTCCCAGCGTGGTCTGGTTCCCTGCCCCCCTCTCACCATGGCACAAGCTGTTTCTTGGGCTTGCAATGTACTTCCCTCCAACTTTCACCAAGTTTACTTAGTGGCTTCTCAAATTCCAGCTCAAGCATCAGTTCTGGAGAGCGCCTCTGTGCCGCTCCCAAACACCCTCACATTTGAAATCAGAACCTTAAGCATCCTCAGAGAATCAAATTCTTTTCCTTCAGCGTCCTTATCTCAGCTAGTAAATGTACCTGTGTGTGTCTGTGTGTGTGTGTGTGTGTGTGTGTGTGTGTGTGTGTGTGCGATTATTCAGTTGAAATCAGTCTCCTGGTGAACTCCATAGCAGAAACTATGGATAAGTTTACTGAACACCCAACCCCCTCCTGTCCTCTCTAGCCTTTCTCTACAATGGCTGAATTCCCAGCCTTCCTTGCACCCAGGAATGGCCATGTAACACCATCTGGCCAATGAGATGTAAGCAGAAGGTTCTGACTGAGACTTGCGGGGAAAATTTTGAAAAGAACAGACTCAACTTGGATGTCCTTTTGGCTTTTGCCTCTTCCCTTTGTTCCTCTCTGAAGTAGAGAGACAAAGACCCCCTCCACCATGAAGAATGAAAGCACACGATAAAGGTGGGAGAGCAGGAAGAGGAGCTGGGGTCCTTGTTGTCACTGTTGGTGGTCCGGTCAGCTTTGGTGCACGTACCCCTGACCTCTTACAGCCACTGGGTCAGGGTTTCCTGTTGCTGGCAGCTCAGTTCAATTCAAACTGATACAAGCCCCGTGAGCATGTGCACTGTGTCTATTTTTGCTCCCCACGCATCCCCAGTGCAGCGTCTGGCACATGGTCTCTGCTCAGTGAACATCTGCTGAACAAGTGGCTGGAGAGAGTATCGTCTTTGGAGTCCTGCAGATTCGGGCTCAGAATCTTGCTCTGCAGCTGAAGGCTGTGTGGCCGCTTAACCTCTCTGAGCCCCAATTTCCTCAAGCATAAAAACTAGATAATAACATCCTCAAGGGATTATTCTGAGGGTCTAAGGAGCTGATGTGTAGAAAGTGACAGACCTTGACTAGGAGCTCAGTTAACAGTGTTTGTTGGGTTTTGTTTTATTTTTAGAGTTGAGGTCTCGCTCTGTTGGCCAGGTTGGAGGGCAGTGGTGTGACCATAGCTCTCTGTAGACTTGAACTCCTGGATTCAGGAGATCTCCCCTCCTCAGCCTCCAGAGTAGCTGGGGCTACAGGCATGCGCCATCACACCCAGCTAATTTTTAATTCTTTTTTTTTTATAGAAACTGGTTCTTGCTATGTTTCCTAGGCTGGTCTTGAACTCCTGGCTTCAATTGATCCTCTCACCTTGGCCTCTCAAAGCACTGGGATTAGAGGCAGAAGCCACCACACCCAGCCTTTGTTCATAGTACGATTATGAGTGATTGGATCTGTCACCTCCAAATGTCACTTTCGGTGCTGACTGTGTCTGTGATAAACACTTGGGGTGCCAGAGAAGTCTGTGGAGTGGCCTCTGCCCTGGAGGACTGGGTAGCTCACTGAATAACAA
This sequence comes from Cebus imitator, assembly GCF_001604975.1. NCBI lineage: Eukaryota > Metazoa > Chordata > Mammalia > Primates > Cebidae > Cebus > Cebus imitator. Next base: position 2,030,608 of record NW_016107552.1, on the reverse strand, counting down.
AAGATTTGCACACGTGCATGGAGAACTCGCAGTGCCTGTCTGTAAAAATGTGCTAATGGCCACAGAAGGGACACAGACCCCATGGGCGTGGAGGAAGGGGCAAAATAATGTCCATTGATAAAATTGTCCCTGGAAACAGGGAAGGGCAGGGAGCCTGCTTCCTCTTCATCCATTTAGTTAACAAACACTTATCAATCACCTTCCATGAAGCAGCTAAGTGCTAGGATAACAAAGGCACCTGCTAACAGAGGTGCAGAAATGATTAAATGAATATGCTTGCCTGCCTGAACAATGGATTAAACGAGCTAGTGCATGAACAAATGAACTTCTGAAGAAAAACAAACGAGCTAGAAAATGAAAGGAGGAGTTCCCAGGAAATAACCATGCTCTACCTGATGGGTGGGGGTGGCAGGGCGGGGGGTGGAGACAGCAAACCACCACGACTTGTATGTACCTATGCAACAATCCTGCAGGATGCAGGACGTGCACATGTACCCCAGAGCCCAAAGTACAATTTTTAAAAAATAAATAAATAACCATGTTCTAAAAAATGAGAGTCTGGGTGGACGAAGGACGAGGGTGCAGCCTTGTGACCCTAATCGGGGTGGGGAAATGTTGTCGGGCGAGGTTAATGAAGGTGAGGGGTGAAGTTAGGAAGGGAGGATTAGGCTACAATACACACCCTCCCCCCCACCGCAATGTCCTGCACATGACACTGTGCCATGTGTATTCCACATGTTTTTACTGAAAACCATGTATACACCAGCATGGTGCTAGGCAATGGGAACCCAGTGGAGAAGAGGGCAAAACCATTCAGCCCTCTGCACCTCCTCACCCTTCCCAACCTTCCCTCCTTCCCAGTTCTGCTTCCTCGTCTCAGCCACCTTGAGGATAGCAGAGATGATGGTGGATCTAATCTAATAGGAGTGACAGTGGCCACTGACTGGGGGCTTGCTTAGAGCAAAGTGCTCTCCAAACATTTCCTTTAATGATCGCAATAACACCGTGGGTTAGGGAACCATTGCCATGAAGCCGTTGAGGCTCAGAGAGGAAAAGCAACTTCCACGAGGTCCCACAGCTATTCAGTGGCTGCACCAGAATAGGAACCTGAGTCTGGCCTCTTTGTTACTGTGCTCGGCTGTGCTCAAGATTTTTCTTTAAGCTAGTGAGGCTCAAAGTTTAAGGTGCATCGGAGGATGCTTTGGAGGGACTGCCTATGACCACCACGTTGATATGGTAATAGCAGTTTCACGGATGTATGTATGTCAAATTGTATTAAACCGTACTCTTTTTTTGTTTTTGTTTTTGTTTTCTGAGACGAAGCCTTTCTCTGTCACCCAGGCTGGAGTGCAATGGAGCGATTTCGGCTCACTGCAACCTCTGCCTCCCAGGTTCAAGCGATTCTTCTGCCTCAGCCTCTTGAGTGGCTGGGATTATAGGCATGCACCACCATACCCGGCTAATTTTTGTATTTCTAGTAGAGTCAGGGTTTCACCATGTTGGCCAGGTTAGTCTGGAACTCCTGACCTCAGATGATCCACCTGCCTTGGCTTCCCAAAGTGCTGGGATCACAAGTGGGAGCCACCGTGCCCTGCCTCCAAAGACATTTTAATCAGTTATGTTAACGTTTATTGAATGTCTCCTATATGTCAGGCTCTGCCCCCAGCCTGAAACTGTACTCTTTAAATGTGTAATTTATTATATGTCAATAATATCTCCATTCAGCTGTTTTTTTTTTAAAAAAAAGATAATCTAAATAATTAATATGCATAACAATCTCTCAGGCTGCATATTAGAAGACTCTCAGACTCCACCCACTGCCAATAGGGATTTTGATTCGGCAGCTCTGGGGTGAGGCCCAGCAATCTGACTTAAGAAACATCCTCTGGAGGATTCTGACTCTGCTGCCCCAATTTGTGTAGAGCCTGAGGTCCTTAACACAACTGCACCTCAGCATCCCTTGGGGAATGTTTACAAAACACCAAGGCCTAGGATTCACTCCAGATCTGTTCAGGCAGGGTCTCTGGGAATGGGACCTGGAACCAGATATTTTTCTGAAAATTCCCCCAGGTGATTCAAATGTGTAGCCAGGACTTGGAACCACCGCTGAGCTAAGAAGCATTTCATGACGCCAGGCTAGGGCTGTTCAAAGCCAGGTGCAGGTGATAACAAATGCCCCCCAGCTCTGCCAGGAAAGGCAAGTCAGGTCCTGCAGATATTCCAGAAGAAATGGAAGGCCCAAATGCTCTTGCTAAAATAAGCCTTCTCTTTCTCGGCCCTGGAATTGTTCTTAATACATGCAGCATCATGTTCTTCAATAATCTCCTGGGCACAGCATCTGAGAAGCAAAGCACAGCGCCCGCAGCTGTGAAGACTTCTGCTGTGTAGGAGCTGAGGCTAAGCCGTGGTCCTGGCATCAGCATCCCCAGGAACAGGCATCCCTCCAGCTCAGCTTACAGGCTGCAGAGCTAAGGATGACTGAGACAAGCAGAATCTGCTGTTTCATGAAACCCAGAGGCAGAGCTAGCAGGGCCATGAGAACCCTCTCACCAAGCCCCTCACTTTACAATTGAGGAAACTGAGGGAGGAAAGAAGGTAACCATTTGAGGGTTGCTCTTTAACTATAAAGGTTAAAAAAAGATAGAGAAGAGTTTCCCCTCCATGCAGGCTGCCCTGATGGCACTGTTTCTCTCATGCTTTGGGCCCTTGGTCAGGTCTTTCAGTCATTCAACAAATATTTACTGAGCACTAACTCTGCACCAGGCACAGAGCTGCGTGCTGGGATAACAGCCAAGAGCAAGACGGACAAGGTTCCTGCCTTTGTCATCCTTCTGTTCTAATGGGATAAATCAGACGATAAACATTCAGCACACAGCTAGACAAGCAGAAAATGCTGCTAGAACAAGGAGTGAAAAAATCCTTCAGGGAAATGGACTGGAGACTGGCTGCAGTCACCACTGGCCAGCGTGGCCAGATGAGGCTTCAGTGAGGAGGAGACATATAAACAGAAGCCTGGGTAAATGGAGGGAGGGAGCTCTGGGAAGAACCAGGGAGAATGTTCTGGGAAGAACTGGGGAGAATGCATTCCAAGCCGTGAATGCAAAGCTCCTAAGGAGGGGAAGATTTTTGATGTGTCTAGGGAACAAAAAGGAGGCCAGGGCAGCCAAAGTATAGTGAGCCCTGGAGAGGCTGATTACTGATGAAGCCAGCACAGTGACCTAGGGACAAGTCTGCCCAAGGCCTTCCAGGCTAGGATGGGAGTTAGTTTTCATGAAAGACAAACAAGCCCCAAATTGGGGCTTAGCCCAGGAGGGTTCTTGGCTTTCCCAGAAAAGAATTCAAGGGCAAACCAGCGGAGCTAAGCAGCAACTTCTATTGAAACAGGGATGCACGGCTACCCCATCACCGTGTACCCAGATCAGCAGCTCAGAGGCAGTTACGCACTGATATGTATACCCTCTTTTAATTACATGTAAATGAAGCATGGTTTATGCAGAAATTTCTAGGGTGAGGGTGGTAACTTCAGAGTTGTCTGGTCATTGCTATGCAAAGGGGCAGTAACTTCTAGGTGTCACCATGGCAATGGGAAACTGACATGGAACTCTGGTGAGCATGTCTTATGGGGAGGTACTTCCATCCTTGGCCTGGATTAGCTAGTCCTCAATTTGGTTCAGTGTCTGAGCCCTGCCTCCAGAGTCTAGTCCTGCCTCCTACCTCAGTTTGATTCTCAATATGCCGGGAAGCCTATGTAGTTTTCTGTTTGTAAGGGACGCCTCTATCTGTACTGTGAGGAGACCAGCCATCATCGCCCAGTGGGGTTTTGCAGTAGGGGCTGTGGTTTCTACTACATTGAATAATGGCCCTAGAAGTAGACTTGTTGCCCGCATGGGTTCTGTTCTTCCTTTGGGGCTGTCTTCAAGCTAATAGGTCTATGTCAAGGCCCAAGGGAAAGGTCATTCATCACCTGTCCTGCCTTGGTGTCTGGCTTCACAACTTGGCAGAGGCAGAAAGCATTCTGAGCTCCCTTGTCTGCCCCCGTGATGCAGGGCCCCCAGCCCTCTGTGGCTAAGGAAGTGACCACTGGTCAAAATCAATTCCAACGCAAGCTTGGCCCTTAGCTGTCACCTGATTGGAGGCCAACTGCAAGTGCCATGGCTGTGGTCCCTGGAAAGCCAGTTCGTCATCCTGTGACATGAGGGACATGCACATGGAGGGGGAGCCTATCTGCTTGGGGTCCCCAGACGGCACTCCGTGGGGCACTGCAACAGACCTGGGTTTGAATCCAAGCTCTTACTTTCTCCATCACTCTGAGCAGTGACTTTGCTTCTCTAAGCCTCAGTTTCCTTGGGTGTGAAATGGGGCTCACGGGGTAAACAAGGGAAAAAAGGTAAAGGCTTAACACAGTTCCTGCCACCTAGTGAGCACCCATCCCATCAGAATTCCCACTCTCCTTCTGGTTCCAGAGCAGCTATAGCACCGGGAAAAGTCCTTACCCAAAGGGAGCCTCAGTTTCCCCATCTATGAAGGAAGTAACAATATTAACCGAACTCTGAGGACCCTCCTTCCCTGAAAGTCATAAAGTCTCTCTCTCTCTCTCTTTCTTTCTCTCTCTCTCTCTCTCTCTCTCACACACACACACACACACACACACGCACACAGGCTAAGAGCCAGAACTCTGGAAACAGACAGACATGAATTAAAATGTCAACCTTTCCTGCCCTGACTATGTGACTTTGTACAAAATACAGTCATGTCCCGCATAACGACATTTCAGCCAAGACAGACCACATATACAATGGCGGTCCCATCACATTAGGATACCGTATTTTCACTGCACCTTTTTCATGCTTCAATACACAAATACTTACCATGACATTACAATTGCTTGCAGTCACATGCTGTTCAGGTTTGCAGCCAGGAGCAACAGGCTACACTGCACAGCCTAGGCGTGTAGTAGGCTGTCCCAACTAGGTTTCTGCAAGTGTGCACCCTATGATGGTCATACCACCACAAAACCACCTGATCACACATTTCTCAGAACATATCCCTGTCATGAAGTGACACATGACTGTATTTAACCCCTCGAGCCTCAGTCTCCTTATCTGTAAAACAGGGATGACCACGGGGACCATGTCGGAAGGTGGTCTGGGGCTTCAGAAGGACCCTGCAGGTAAGCACATAGCCCAGGGGTTTTAGAAACACTGTACAAATGTCAGCTATTAGACTGTCCTCCCCCAACACGCACACCCGTGTGTACTCAGCGGCGCTCCGCCATGGGTTAATCTAAGATCGAGGCAGAGACACAAATTTTCCATTCAAAACCCGAAGACCATTTTTGTTCAGTAATAGATTTAAACGAGGTTTTCTCTCACAGCAATCGTCCCTAATCTCCGATTGTTCCCTTTTTGGAGATGCAGTGTCCTTTGGCATTGCTTAGAGAATACAAATTAGATATTGTCTGAAGCCTTCCCCTGTCTCCAGCAGAGCCGCTTCCTCAAACTGCCTTCATCCTGTCACGCACGGCGTGATTCTCCCCGGCACATCTTTGCAGGTGGAAGGTGGATGTTTGTCCAGGATTGGGGGCTGAAGACCCTGGAGGGGCCTCCTCCAAGTCCTCAGTGCTTCAGTCATTCAACAAATACTTACTGAGACTAACTCTGCACCAGGCACAGAGCTGAGTGCTGGGACAACAGTCGTGAGCAGGACGGACAAGATTCCTGCGTTTGTGAACCTTTTATTCTAGTGCAAGAAATCAGATAATAAACATTCAGCTCACAGCTAGATAAACAGAAAATGTTTACCTTCGTGCAATTGGAAGCCGCGGCATGGGCTCCAAGTCCTCCCTGTCCACCTTCCCACCCAGGGAGGAAATAATAGGGAAGGAAGAAGGCTATGCTGTATTCACAGCACCCCGTGCCTCCTTGCACCACCATGAGGAGGGGAAGTCTGTTATGCTCATTTTACAGATGAGGACGCTGAGGCTTGGAGATGTGGAGCATGTTGGACCAAGGTCCCATGGCTTTGCTCCAGTCCCTGATTCTCCAAGCTTAGGGAAAATGTGCCAGATCAGAACTTCCATTCCCTCATTCCACAGGTATTTATTGAGCACTTACTACATGCAAGCCTCTGGTCTGAACATGGAATACAGATGACAAACAAGTAAACCCACAAATAAGCATGGTAATTTGTTATTGTGATCCCTGCTGTGCAGAGAGTGTCATCATGAGTGTTGGGGTATGAGGGAAGGGGGTAGATGTGGTTCCTTAGAAAGGTAGTCCCCTGTAGAAGGTGACATTTGAGCTGGGACCTGGGCGATGAGGAGTAGCCAGCCAGACAGAGACCTGGGATAAGATGGTTCCAGGCAGGAGCAAGCACCAGATGGAGAACCAGGCTCACGCAGCCTGGCTGGGCGTTGGGAAGAAAGACAGGAGTGCAGGAAGTGAGGCTGGGAAGCCAGGAGGAGTCAGTTCACATGGGGTTCTGATGCCAATGTAGGAGTTTGATCTTTTTCTTAGTGCAATTGGAAGCCATGGCATGGGGGATGTGAATCGGCCGCTTGACACTCTAGGGGACCCTCTGACCACCTTGTGGAGACCGGAGTGTCAGCATCCAAGAGAGAGACAGGAAAGTCATTCCTGAAACATCAGGTTGGCTCCTTGCTGCAGCTGGGGAAGTTCCCAGGAAAGACAGACTGGCCCGAATTGGAACCCAGGTTTGTGTGATCCCAAAGCCCACGCTCGCTTGGCTCCAGCTAGGCTGGACCTTGGAGGAAGGAAATTATGGGGCCAGCAGAGAGAGGGGAACTTAAGCCAAAGAAATGTTCCATCTGAAAGCCGGTGCATTCCCTCCCTAGCAGCTGCGAGTGAAAAATAGAGTGGGTCGGAATTAGCAGACCTTTTTTTTCATTTCTAATTTATAGCTCGTTGGTTGACGTGCTCCTTGGGAGAACGTCTTGCTCTCTGGCTTGGCAGCAAAGTCAATGACAAAGTACTGACAGCCCAGAACAGCCTTCCTCCACTGTGTGAGGTCATGAATAAGGCTGGGGGCTCATCCCTATGCCTGGGCATCTCAGCAGAAGGTGGGGAAACCCAACTGCTGGCTTGATGGCCATAATAGGCCTATTTCTGATGTTCATTTCCCCCAACAATTAGTAAACTATATACTGTGCTCTAGGCACCAGAGAAATAAAGGCAAATAGAGCACAGCCCTTGTCCTCAGTCTAGAAGGGAGACAGCCACATATACAAATAATTATGGGAAAGTGTGAGGAAAACTGCAGTTACAGAGAGAAGGGACAGATTGGGTCTGGGTTAGGGCATCAGAGAAGGCTACCTGGAAGAGGTGTTTTTTGTTGTTGTTGTTGTTTTTGAGACAGAGTCTCACTCTGTCGCCCAGGCTGAAGTGCAGTGGTGTGATCTTGGCTCACTGCAACTTCCACCTCCCTATTCTCCTGCCCTAGTCTCCTGAGTAGCTGGGATTACAGGCATGTGTCACCATGCCCGGCTAATTTTTTGTATTTTTAGTAGAGACGGGATTTCACCATGTTGGTCACGATGGTCTCAATCTCCTGACCTCGTGATCCGTGCGCCTCAGCCTCCCAAAGTGCTGGGATTACAGGTGTGAGCCACTGTGCCCAGCCCCAATAGGTGCTATTTAAGCTAAGTCTTGAAGGATGAGAAGTAGTTCAACAGGGTAAAGATACCCGCAATGCCTGATACTAGGAGGAATCCAATAAACGTCAGTGTCTTATTATTCTGTTTCCTAGTACTTTCTCGGATATTGCTCTTGGGTGTCTCCCCATATTGCATGTTCACTGGGGGCGGGAAATATGCCTTTCCCTTCCCTTCCATCCCCTTCAGTAGTGAACACAGGACCTAGTCACAGAGCTGAGTCTCTCAAAGTTCTGGCACTGTTGGCATTTGGGGTTGGATATTCCATGGTTTGGGACAGGAAGATGGAGCAGGGAAGCCCATCCTGTGCATTGTGTGGTATTTAATAGCATCCCCAGCCTCTTCTTATTGGATGCCAGTAGCGCCTCCTCCACATCCCCAAACAAACATGTCCCCCTGCTGACAAAATCACTCTTGGCTGAGAACCACTGTCATAGAACATCCATGAATGTATTCACTTAATTTTTATTAATGAACTCCACAGATATTTACTGAATATTTACCATGGGCCAGACACATTGCTAGACACTAGGAATGCAATGATGTATGAGAGGTAGCCATTGCCAATGCCCTTTGAGAATGGCCTGGCCGGAGGGGCAAAGAGACCAGGCTGTGGAGGGAAGCACCGAGGCTGCGGGAGCATGTGGGGTGAGGGCAGCTGAGAGATAAATGTATTCCAGGAAGGCTCCCTGGATGAGGGGATAAATAGAAATTAGCCAGGTGTAGGTGATGGGGAGGAAGGCAGCAAATCACACTTCCACGTGTGTTCCTATGCAACAATTTTGCATGTTCTTCACATGTACCCCAAAACCTAAAATGCAATAAAATAAATGGGAAAAAAAAAAAGAAAGAAATTAGCCAGGTGAAAGAGAGGGAAGCCATTCTAGGCCAAGGAAGAAAGAAAAGACATTCTAAGCCAAGAAAATGACAGGCAAAAGGCTTAGGGGCTTGAATTAACCAACCCTTTTGGGGAAATATAGCAGCCCATACCTGGAGCATGGATCTCCAAGGAGGACAGAAGGATAGAATAGCATCCTCTCCAGTCAATGAGAAGAGTCTGCTTCATCCGGAGGGCCATGGGGAAGCCACTGGAGAATTCCAAGCAGAGAAAGAAGGAATATGATCAGATCAAGTAAGAAAAACTCTGGCTGCAAAGTAGCAGAGAAGTTTCATGAAGCTGCATGAGTCCCTGGGCTTGTGGCCTTGGAATATGCTCTCGTTACATCAGAGGCACCTCCTGGTCTTGGCCTGGCCTCAGCTCTGCCCTCCAGGTTGGATATCACCCATCTGTCTCGGGCAACTCGAAATCTGCCTGTCAGGCTGCTGTCCACACAAAAGCCTCCTTCCCACCCGCCAGTTTCCAGCCATGGCAGTATCCCCAGGTGGAGGCAGGAAAGTGTTTTATCTACCCGTACCATTAAACCTGCCACTAAGCCCCAAGTGCCTTTGGAGTTTGAGGGCAGATGGGGGTGCAACATGGGGCTCAGCTCTGGAGAGTCGGCATGGCCAGCCCATTCATTGTCCCCGAGCTGAACAGAGGAAGACCGACCCTCTAATTGCTTGAGAACTTTGGTGTTATTGAAACTCCCTCATGCCTAAATGATGTATGACTCTCACAGTGTGGCTTGGCCATTCCCAGCGGCTCTCCAAAACAGACGCTGTCTTATTTTTTATTCCATTTATGTATGCATTTGGTTGATCTCTCTGGGAAGGAAAGGTTTTTAAATATTGGGTATGGGAGCAGGAGACAGTCAAACTTTCCGAACCTGTGGACTTGATTGACTGAGGCTGTGACATTTATTTCCAAAGCAGCCTTTAAAAAGTTGGTTATAGACTAAACAACCAGATTGAATAGTCCTTGAAAGAAGTGATGGGCAGGAGGTGGGGGTTGCTGAGGGAGAAACTAGGGGGCTTGAAAACTCTAACGGAGATTCTACTTAGCAAAACTAAGTCTGAATGCGCTAGCAATAATGGTCAGGTTTTTCTAGCTTAGAATCTATCAGTAATACCTGCAGGATGGCATCCTGACCCTGGCCTCTGGGCCTCAGCTTGGCGTGGCCACCCTCAGCCTCTCCTCTGTCTTCTGGCCATGCAGAAGCCCCCCATACACAACAGCCTCATTCATGTCCATAACCCTCTACCAGAACCTGTCTCTGCTTCCCCTTTCATTCTCTGCCTCACCCAGGACCCTTCTCAGTCTCCCCACTCCCAGATGGAGAAACTAGGGGGTTTCTGGATGCTACTGACCATCCAGGCTGGGCTAGCTGCCAGGGGGTCTCTAGGTGGTGGGATGTTGAGTCACAGAGGGACGGGTTCAAATCCAGACTCAGCTGCTCAACTCGAGGTATGACTTCCCCACTTCCCCTCCCTGAGCCTCAGTTTCCCTGTGTGTCAAACAAGGACAATCAAGTTTCTACCCCATATGGTTGTCATGAGAAGCATTACTATAAAGCTTCTTAGCACTGACTCGCGCTGAGTAAGCTCTGATTATAACTGCTGCTTCATTCCTTCAATTGACGCCTGTTTCCCACAGTGAGCGGGGACCAGGTCGTCTGTCTATTCTCAGGTTCTGGTGCAACATCTCACAAATAGGAAACTCCCAATAAAATGTCTGCAGGGGTCAGGCACGGTGGCTCACTCCTGTAATCCCAGCACTTTGGGAGGCTGAGGCACGTGGATCATGAGGACAAGAGTTCGAGACCATCCTAGACAACATGGTAAAACCCTGTCTCTAATAAAAATACAAAAATTAGCTAGACATGGTGGTGTGTGCCTGTAATCCCAGGTACTCAGGAGGCTGAGGCAGGAGAATCGCTTGAATGTGGGAGGCAGAAGTTGGAGTGAGCTGAGATCACACCACTGCACTCCAGCCTGGTGACAGAACAAGACTCTGTCTCAATCAATCAATCAATCAATTAATAAAATGTTTGCATGAAGGAATCCAAAGATGTCATAGTGGGAGCCGGAGCCCCTTATACAGTAGATAAACCTGGCAAGTTATTTCAGCTCTCTGTTCCTCAGTTTCTTCATCTGTAAGATGGGTATACTAATGGTACCTACCTGCAGGGTTGCTGGGAGGATGAAGTGAGTTCATATAGGCAAAGTGCTTGGAACAAAGTAAACATTACATGAGTGTTGCTCTTATTATTTAATTACTAAAGCCAAGGAACTGAGTGATTTATTACTTTACCAATAGGATGTGGAAGACAAAACACATTTTATTGTATACAATGCATGGTGGGTGGATGGATATTAATGATGAAATGTTTAGAGCTACTGAGGCAGCCCCATCTGCCACCCACCCCACCTCCCCTGCTCCCAGGCCTCTAAGCCTGTGAAGGTGGGGAATCATAATTTGGACTTTTTTTTTTTTAATCAGCAGAGCACAAGTGTGCTATTTCACACGCTGGATGCTGAAGTGTACACCTAGTTAACAGCTGACTGCCTTGGATGATTGGTTGAGAGGGCTGAGTCCCCGTCTGTCCCCAATCAATCTGGAAACTGAAAAACAGCCAAAATATTCATTTTCCACCACCAGGCCTGCATCCCAGGATGATTATTGATAGAGGAGCTGTGGAACCCAAGTTCCCCGGGGGGCAGATGGAGGAGTAAACGTCTTCCCGATATCTCAGGGCAGGGGATGAGCAGAGGTTGGGACTTGAGTAAATCATGTCCCCATTATTAATAAAAGGGACAGGGCATTGGTCAAAGCAGGCAGAAGGGGAAAGGGCCAGGGAGTAGCTCTGGGCCCCGTGCAGCTGATGTCAGGCGTGTGTCCTGGAAGAGTTTAGCAGGGCTAAACCTAGTGGGGCACACTCTGAAGGGCTGTGTAGGCAGGCATTCCGGCTGGTGATTGGTAGGAACCCACTGTGAGCTGCCACGGGGCAAAGCACTCAGAAGGAAACACAGAAGGACATGCAAGAACTAAAAATAGGCATTCCATCTGGAAGAAGACAAAAGTTGAGGGACCGTGTTTATAAAGATGGCCTTGTGACAAGATGGCACTCATTCAACCACTCCTTCATCCACTTCAAAACTGTTTATTAGCACCTTCGATGAGCCAGGCACAGTTCTGATCCCCTGCGGTTGTCAAATAGGAGTGAAACGCAGGCACTGCTTCCCAGGAGGCAGCCACGTAAGTGGCCAGATAAAGAACCTACATAAATAACAACAGCAATAACAATCATAGCAAAAATAGTAACACCTGCTGTGTACTGGGCACCAACAATGAGCAAGGCTCCCCGTAAGTTATTTCATTTCATTTTCTCCATTGCTCAATGAGATGATAGGCCCTATTTTCACCCTGAGTTTGCAGATGGCAAGGCTGAGCCATGGAAAGGGTTACTTGCTTGACTGGTTAGGAAGGAGCCATGGTTCAAACCAGTTCCTTCCAACTCAAACCCCTGCTGGTGACCTCCAGGCTGCTCTGCCTCTCACAATAACTGGAGCACCATGCTGTAACTGCAGGGTTGAAGCTACAGAACCTCTAGAAGTGGGATTGGACCTCTGTGTAGTGGCTCAAGCCTGTAATCTCAATGCTTTGGGAGACCAAGGCAAGAGACCAGCCTGGGCAATATAGCAAGACCCCATCTCTAAAAAAACTTTAAAAATCTCTAGGCATGGTGTCATTGTAGTCCCAGCTACTTGGGAGGCTGAGGCAGGAGGATTGCATGAATCCAGGGATCCGATGATGCAGAGTCATGATTGGGCCCCTGCTCTCCAGCCTGCGTGACAGGGTGAAATCCTGTCTCAAAAAAAAAAGAAAAATGTTGGGGGAGCATCCAGTCAGCTGGGGGACAGGATGGGGTGGAGAGGACTATGGCTTTAGGTCCCCTATCCCCAGCACATGCCTTACCGTTTCCTCATAGTAGGTGATCAAGAAGCACTCAGCTAACCAGCAAGTTCCTTCGAAGCCTTCTCAAGCACCACCAGGCAGGTTCTGCACCCTCTTGTTTAATGCTATTCACAAAGCATCGTTTTATCCCTTGAGACCATGAAAAGAGATTGCGGGAATCTTCATTTTGTATAGAAGGAACTGAAGCTAGTGAGAAGAATCCACACCTCAATCCAAGACTCCAGTGCTCTGAAACCAAAGTTCTTTCCGTCAGCCTTGGAGCCACTGGGAGGACTGCTTCAAGACAAGATCCCAGACCCCTGACTCCACCCCCAAATCCTTCTAATTCCACCTGCTACCTCTTCCTCAGATCCGAGGGGCAATTTATCTCCCCCTGATTTCTTATCAGCGTGGAACGGCTGTGGTTTTCTGACTCGCAGAGCCACTGAGGTTGTAAAACATTCTCTTTTTACTTTCCATGCTGGCCAAAGGCATCCCGAACCTGCTGGCGTGACCTTCCGCTGCTGCATGCAGACCCAAGCACAAAGCCATTCATTGTGCATTCATTCTCTTCCATCCCCAGTCCCCTCCCCCATCACCCCCTCCACCACACACAGCCCCCTCCACCCCCACCTTTACCTTACCCTTGGCTTGACTCAGAGAATTCAACTTCCCTCAACAAGGCTGGGGCAGGGGCTTCTTAAGCTGCAAATAATGACTACATTGTGGAATTGGTTTTACTCTTTATTCTGTTATCCACTGGTGTTTCTTGGGAGCTACTTCCCTCCACCCCCTCTCCAGTGCAAGGAAAGAGCTTTTGTATATCCCCCCAACACACACACGTGCACGCATGCGCACACACACACGCACACACACACACCATTGCATCTTTCCTTGCATTGGATTGAGCACATAGAGGATGCACAGGAAATACATCTGGTAGACCCCACACCTTTCCTCAAGCCATTCCCTCTGTCTCATATACCCTCTCTCCTCTTGTGTTTGACTTTCTTTTTTCAAAGACTCAAACCAAACAACTTCTCCTTGATGGAAGGAGAGTCCCATTCAGCAGGTGCCTCCCACATTCAGGCACCCAAGTCCCAAAAAGAGGACTTGGGACTCGGGCTTAGGTGTGATGCTGAATCAGCCCCCTATTCCTTGTCAGCTGCGTGAATGTGGACAGTCATTCCACCTCCCTGAGCCTCTGTCAAATGGGCATGATAATAGTACCTGCCTTATACTTGGTTGTTGGGAGGACTGAGTTTGTAGCTAATGGCATCTGGTCCCATCCAGGCCTGACAGACGGTGGACATGTAATTGCTTGAGGCAATTTAATAATAATTAAATAATAATAAATTAAATAATAAATGATATACTATCATTATTGAGCTACTACTGTGTTGTGGGAACTAGACTCAGCCTTCCACATGCATCATTCATTCAGCCTTAGTGGAACACCTACCGTACAGGTACTGTTGTTCTAGGCATTTCAGAGTCATCAGTGGAAGAGGAAGGCCATAAATCCTTGCCTTCATGGAGCTTACGTTCTAATAAGGAGAGAGAGAGAGGGTGAGAAATGAACAAACAAAAATATGTGAGTTTCACAGTGTTGGAGGGTGTTCGGTGCTATGGAAGAAACAGGAAGCATGTCAAGGATAGAGCAGGCAACAGGGCATTCTAGAAAGGCCCAGGAAGATGGTGACATTTGACCTCATGTCCACCAACCGCCAGCACAAAGCATTTGCCAAAGGCAGACCGAGGGGGGTAACATGCAGTAGGTATTTATGCACCCAAGTGAGGGAGAGGGACGTGTAGACCCTTTAGAAAAGACCGTCCAGGCAGGGGAACAGCCCTGTTCATTCATCATTTCATCTTCATGAGATGTGTTGTGTGTTATCCCCATTCAAAAGATGATGAAGCTCAGACTCAAGAGAGGTTAAAGTCGCATGAGAGGGTCACAGAGCTGGCAAGGGACAGCCCTGGATGGTGGCAAGTCCAAGCTAAACATAAGACCTTGTCATGACCCAGGGCTTGGTGTGCCTCATGGTGAAGATTATAAGAAGGATTGTCCTCTTCCCCTGCGTGCTACCCCGGCCGGTTTCAAGAGCTCCCCTCAGCTCTGCCTCCAGGAATCTAGCACTGACTGTGTCTCACATGGCCTTGCCTCATGCCCTCCAAGGGACCCAGCACTGGACAGAAGCGAAAGAAAGGGAAGTGTCACCTTCTCCTTCAGGGCTTGGCTCCTCCATCTTGGAAAGTGAGTCTCAGAACATCTGTTAGACCGAACCCCAGCATATTAAACAGCCACTGAAAATGTATTGTTGCCTCGTTCAATACATAGCAATTACATGGCGTGCTTTGCTCATTAGCGGGAAATTGACACAGAGGCAATCCTGCTTTTTAAATTACCACTAATCTCGCTGCACCTGTTTGGGAAGAAGGCAGAAGAAAGGAAAGAAGTTGCTAATAACCATTTCATTATATTTTAAAAACAAACACGTCTAAAATTCCCTTAAATATAGCGTTTGGGCTTTCAGACTCCCATCTTATTTTAAGAGGAGCCTCTTTATCTCATGCCACAGGCTGGAGGAACTCTCCATTAATGTCACAGGCTTGATGGCACATGAGTCTGGGCACCAAGAAGGCGGGGAGGACAAGCTAGGCTCCCTCAAGGTTTATTAAAAGTGAGATATTGTGATTAACTACGGTTAAGGGATTTGGTGCATATTGAGGAGAGTCATCATACCTCAGAGGCTCATGGAAAACTAATGACTTCCTTGGTGGGTGGGCAGGTGTGAGGGGGTGGATGCAGATGACCCTACAGGTGTCCCCAGAGCTCAAAGAGAGGTTGTCACTTGACCAAATCAAACAGCTCTCAGTGAAGCTGGCGTTCAGACTTGCTGCCCAGGAAGGTTGTTGGAATCATGGCGCCTCAGTTCCCCATTTCTGTCTCAGTCCACGAGGTTGCATGCCATGCCCAGCAGAGAGGCTGACTGCACACAGTAGGCACTCAATAAATGCTTCCTAACACTACCTCGGGGATGCTTCCTGAGACACTCCTTCACTGATACCCTCCAGGCCATGGGGCCAGTCTCATTCTGTATAAGGCAGACTGCACTGGGCTCAAGCCCCTCCCTGGCTGGGTGATCTTGGACAAATCTCTGTACCTCTCTGAGTCTCGGCTTCCTTATTTGTAAAACTGGGACAATGATAGCACGTCCAGTTCAAGCTCTTTGATTGGTGGCTTGTTGGTGAGGGTCGTGTGTGATCATAGGGCTGAAGGAGCTTGAGAAACTGGAAAAGTGGTTTAAGAACCACGACTATTGATAGCTGTAGAAATTGAGAGAAAAAAGAAAAATAACAACAATATAAAAAAGAACAATGATGATTATTCTGGAGTTGGTTGCTCCTTGGAGGAGGAGATACTGGGGCCTCAAATTAACATGAAACTTATCAGAACTTAACACAGTACTGGGCACAGAGTTGTTCTTGAAGAAGACTTTCAAAATGAATTCTTTTATTTATCTAAAAAAATGTTGATAGAGTGTCTTCTCTTGCCAGGCAGTGGTCCAGATGGCAAGGATTCAGTAGGAAACATGCTCCCAGTCCTCCTGGAGATGATTAGTGTCCTAGGGCCGCCATGACGAAGTCTTACAAACCAAACAGCTGAAAACAACAGGCTGGGCGCAGTGGCTCACGCCTGTAGTCTCAGCACTTTGGGAGGCTGAGGCGGGTGGATGACAAGGTCAGGAGTTCAAGACCAGCCTGGCCAAGATAGTGAAACCCTGTCTCTACTAAAAATACAAAAATTAGCTGAGTGTGGTGGTGGGCACCTGTAATCCCAGCTACTCAGAAGGCTGAGGCAGAGAATTGCTTGAACCTAGGAGGCAGAGGTTGCAGTGAGCCAAGATTGCGCCACTGCACTCCAGCCTGGGCAATAGAGTGAGACTTTGTCTCAAAAAACAAACAAAGAAAAAACATATATGAATCCTCTCATGCTTCTAGAGGCCAGAAGTCTGAAACCAAACTCACAGCAAGGTTGTTTCCTTCTGGAGGTTCTTAGGGGGAATCTGTTCCCTGTCTTTGCTTCTGGTGTTTGCCCTGCGATCCTTGGCCTTCCCTGCTTATAGATGCATCACTCTGCCTCTGTCTCACGTGGCCTTCTCCTCTTTGTCTCTATGGCCAAATTTCCCTCCGCTTATAAGGACACCAGTCATTGGATCAAGGCCCAGTCATCCTGAATGATCTCATCTTAACTTGATTATATCTGCAATGACTCAATTTCCGAAAAGGTTACATTCACAGGTACCAGCGGTTAGGATTTGAACATTGTCTTTGAGGGAGACAATTTGACCCACCACAAGGATACCAAGGATAAACAAATATTCACTGAATTTATCAGAGGGTGCCATGAAGAAAGTGAAATCAGGATTCAGGAGGATTTCAGATAATGAATAAGCAGGAAATGCCTCTGCGAGGAGAGAGCATTGAGCAGGGAGAGCTGCGTGAATGAGGACACGAGCCATGCAGATCACTGGGGGTACAGCACTTGCACAGAGCATGTGCAAAGGCCCTGAGGCAGGGCCACACTGGGGATGTGCGGGAAACAGCAAAAAGTCCAGAGTGCTGGATCAGAGAAAGTGACGGAAGGGCAGAGACAGAGCAGAACAATAATCTTAGAGACTGAGGATCGCTTACAGAGAGGGGAAGCCACTGGAGGGTTTCCAGCCATGGAAGGACCTTGGTGTGATTTATGTTTTATAAGGATCAGTCTAGCTGATGTGTGGGGACACAGGGAGGGGAGCATCACACACTGGGGTCTGTGGGGGAGAAATAGGGGAGGGACAGTGGGGAGTGGGGAGTTGGGGAGGGATAACATGGGGAGAAATGCCAGATGTAGGTGATGGGGAGGAAGGCAGCAAACCACACTGCCATGTGTGTACCTGTACAACAATCTTACATGTTCTTTACATGTACCCCAAACCTAAAATGCAATTTTAAAAAAGAGGTCAAGGATGAGAGTAGGGCAACTAAAAGAAGAGGAGGAGGAGGGAGAGCTGAAGTTCATCAAAGCACTTGGTCTGGTAATTTGATTTAACCCATTAAGCCCCCAGAGAAGAAAAATGAGCAGGGAGGCCTGGCATGGTGACTCACACCAGTAACGCCAGCATCTTGGGAAGCTGATGGATCACTTGAACTCAGGAGTTTGAGACCAGCCTGGACAACACTGTGAAACTCTGTGTCTACTAAAACTACAAAAATGAGCTGGGCGTGGTGTCACACACCTGTAGTCCCAGTTACTTAGGGGGCTGACACAGGAGAATCACTTGAACCTGGGAGGTTGAGGCTGCAGTGAGCTGAGATCACATCACTGCACGCCAGCCTGGCTAATGAAATGAAACCCTATCTCAAAAAAAAAAAAAAGAAAGAAAGAAAAAAGAAAAGAACAAGCAGGGTGACCCATCACCCAAGTTGTGTGTACATTGAAGAGAATGAGCTCAGTTGAGAAGCCCTGAAATCATGGAAAATCACAATGCCCTTTGATGTGAACAACTTCAAAACTTGCTTGTTTCCATTTGTTTCCTGAGCACCCTTTGGTGTTAATTCCTGGCCACTGAAGAGAGGGAGCACACAGGATGGAGGAATGCAGTGTTTCTACATTCAAAGGGCTTCCCAAGGAGAGAGAAAGGTGCTCTGTGCACACGCAGCTCAGCCCCAGGGAGCTCTAGAACAGAGAGCCATTTGTTCTAAATAGTGTATCTAGGAAGCCTTACTGGAGGAAGTGGCATCTGCATTGAGCTTTCTAAGGATAGGTAGAATTTGGCAGAAAGGTAGAATTTGAGACGTGCACCTACCTGGTCTTGGAGGAGGCATCTTAAGGAAGGATGTCAAACTCCAATTTGTCTCACAGGAAATTGAAGCAAAGCCTATGTTGAGGGTAGAAGTTGGCACTTTTTATTCCTTCCTTCTTTTTCATTGTTTTCCCCTTCCTAAGTGCCTACTCTGCACCAGGAGCTATGCTGGGCACCAGGGAAACAACAATGAACAAGGCTGTTGGGATCACAGACTGATGGGATTTTAGTGCAGCTGAGTTGGAGGCGAGAGAAAGAGAGAGAGAGAGAGAGAGAGACTTAAATAGCAGAACAATGGGTTGTGCTTGCTCCCACAGCAATGGGGAGCCATGGAGGGCTTTGAGCAGGGAAATGACATGATTTGAACTGGACAAGTAATAATTATTTGGGCAGCATGCACAGATGGATTTGAAGGGGGCCAGAGACAAGGAGAACAGCTAGCATCAAAAGATAACCCTTAAGTGCACCTGCCTTTGTTGGGGCTCTCTGGTTTCCCCTGCCCCTTTGTGGTGGGGACCTGGAGGATGGAGCATCAGGGGAGGGAGAACAGGCTGCAGGTCTGAGAAGGGATGAAGGGTTTCCATGGCAACCTTTTGCTTGCCTGTAGCCAAGGTAGCTATGCAAATTCCCGAGGCACCATTCCTGTGGACCTTGAAGCCAGCATTCCCGTCTGCTGAGAGTCTGACTTTAGAAAGATTGAGTTGCAGTAAAATTGAACAACAGAGACTAGAGACAAAGATGTTGGGATGGAACAGGGGGTCAGGCTCCCAGGCAGTCCTTGAACTCCCTTTTACCCGTTCTGCAGGCTGCTTCTCCCTCCTCCAGGGAGGGACTCCTCTCCCAAGCCCATCCTTCCCCACTTGGTGCGCGTTTTATACCAGCGGGACTTGGGCTATCTGGAAAATGGGTTGACCTGACGGCGGTGCCTCCTTTCAGTATTTGTGATGACTTGCAATAGTGTTTGCCAAGCTCCCTGCACAACGCCTAGGTCAGGGTAGGCAGGTCAGAATGCTAGCAGTTATTCTTATTTGGCATTGTGATTAAAGAACGCTGTCTCTTAGAACACCAGGTCCTCCTCTGAGACTGGCCACTGACTGGTGTGTGACCTTGAGAGAGTCACTTCCCTTCTCTTTAATCTTCCTGTCCTTATGTGTCAGGTGGGGATGCTGCGGGCGCCACAGTCTTTTTATTCCCGTCTTGTTGTTGTTTGCTGCTCCTGCTGTCACTGTTCTTATTAGCATTGCCACCATCGTAGTTATTGTTATAACACCTGTACTGCTCATCCCTGCTACAAAGAGCAAAGATGTAAATACTCCACGTAGTCACAATGGAAAACTATACCAAAGCAGACAAGGCAAAAATGTGTTTTTGAGAAATCGTTACATGAAGAGTTCATGAAAATGAAGTACTATATATATATATTTTTTTTTTTTTTTTGAGATGGAGTCTCGCTCTTGTTACCCAGGCTGGAGTGCAATGGCGCGATCTCGGCTCACCACAACCTCCGCCTCCTGGGTTCAGGCAATTCTCCTGCCTCAGCCTCCCGAATAGCTGGGATTACAGGCACGCACCACCATGCCCAGCTAATTTTTTGTATTTTTAGTAGAGACGGGGTTTCACCATGTTGACCAGGATGGTCTCGATCTCTTGACCTTGTGATCCACCCGCCTCAGCCTCCCAAAGTGCTGGGATTACAGGCTTGAGCCACCGCGCCCGGCCATGAAGTACTATATTTTACACATATCAAGACAGGATTGCTTGTGAGTGTTGAAACTTATTAGGCTAGTAGTCCTTAGACATTCACTTGTCTTAGTCTTAATAATTGACCAAATCTCCTCTCCCTGAGTTCTCATACTGGGTCTGGGTTCCATGTCCATTTCCATTCTAGGTGATCCTAAATTCAATTGAGTCCTAAGTTCAGAGTCTTGTAAGACACAGCCTCTCCCCTTGTAGAAAAGCACCCTCCTATGCCTAATACAGATTTAGTCCACAATGTATCATTAACCCTAACCCTAACCCAACCTGAGAATTTAGCATGTAATATACACTCGTATTTGTTGGAAGGAAGAAAAGAAAGAAAGAAATAGAAGGAAGAGAGTCGGGCGTACTGCTTTCTCATCCTGAGACCTTCTAGTCATTGATCTAGAGGAGAAGGTAGAAGCAGACCCTCTCATATTTGTCTCAGTGGAAAAGCCAATTTTTTCCCTCTAACTCTAGACTTTCTCTCCTTTTTAACTCACCAATGCCCAAAGGGAAAAAATATATATTTCCAAGTATGAAAGTATCAAAGTTTCAAACGTGCCAGTGTTCCTTCTCACAACAGAGTCAATTAATCCCACAACATTTCTCCTGGGTGGTTGCCGTTAATTGAATTAAATGAGATAATATTTGTTGAGTATGCAGCACTACGCCTGGAAATGTTTATTGCCTGGAATTGAATCTGTAATGGGTAGAGACTATTAGCGTTGTTGCTGCTCTTAATTAGAGTTATTAATAGCTCCCTTCATTAGCACAGTACTTTGGAACTTCCAACCCATTTTCTAATGCATTTCCTCACGGCACCATCTGGGTCTCAATTTTTCCATCAGATAAATGGGGGTAACAATTTGAACTATGTGAAATTCTTGAGAGGCCATTCTCACAGTGCTGTGTGCAAACGTGCTTTGAAGACTCTAGAAGGCTTTGCAAATATCAAGGGTATGCAGTTTTATTGTTGTCTGAATTGAGAGGTAGAGACAGACTCTGTTATATGAACAGAAAGACATCAGACTCTCATCCCATGATGTGAAAGGGCTGCCTAGCTGTGTTCTTTTTGCCCGCACCGGGCACACTCAACATCCAAGTAAACAAAGGGCATTTGTAGGGCAGATTGGTCCCAGTGATGTTATTAGGAAAATCACTAAAAAAGGCGTGGACTTGGGCTTTACAGAATCTGGGTTCAACACTGAACTCTCCTACTTCTTCTGGCAAGTCATGCCTCCTCTGTACTACGTTGACTAGTGTCCCCACCCTCCCCAAATTCATGTCTACCACAAAGCTCAGGATGTGACCTTATTTGGAAATAAGGTGTCTGCAGATGCAATTAGTTAGATGGAGTTATATTGGATTGGGGTGGGCCTTAAGTCCAACGACTGGTGTGTTCCTAAGAAGGTCATGTGAAGATGCAGAGAGACACACTCGGAGAAGAATGCCATGTGACAATGTGGGCAGATAAGAGAGTGATGCAAGTGCAAGCCAAGGAACACTAAGGATTGCCAGGGGCCACCAGTATTGAAAGACACAAGGAAGGATTCTCCCCCGGCGCCTTCAGAAAAGGCGTAGCCCTGCTGACACCATGACCTTGGACTTCTAGCCTCCAGAACTGTGGGGGAATACATTTCTGGTATTCTAAACCACCTAGGTGGTGGTAATTTGTTGTGGTAGCTCTCAGAAACTAATATACCCTCTCTAGGCTTTGGGTTTTTTTTTTTTGTGATAATACAGTAGAAATCTCACATCTCACTAGAAAGATTCTGTGAGATGATTCATGCAAATCTTGTAGAACACTGCCAGGCACTTAAATGGTCTCCAGATGATCTCACTGACTGACATCATCGTTAGGGCCCACACTGACTTGGGCTCTCGCATTGATGTCCCTGCCTACCCCCAGCCTCCAGAGAGTGTCCTGGTAGTGACCTGACTGTAACTGAGAGAGTTACGTCTGTGCCTCCAGCACTGCCAGCCAGCCTGGACAAAAAGCATTCAGAATGCATTTGGAGGATTGCAGGGCAGGGACAAGGAAAACTTCCAGTAGCTGGACAAGGCCCTGATGACTGCCCAGCAGCGTGTCAGGTGTGGAAACCTGTGTGCCAGGTACTTCATAGAAGTCACACCAAATATTCAGAATGCCTCCAGTGTCGACCGCATTGCACTACCTCCCTAAGCCACAGTGTCTTCATCTGTAAAAAGTGAATGTGCCATTCCTACCTCATAGTGTTTTAATGAGATGAAGGAAGCATAATGACTTGCACCTAAGTGTTTAATAACAGGGAACTACTACTGGTATCTTTTTTGTTTAGAGAGAGACAGGGTCTCACTCTTCTGCTCCGGCTGGAGTGCAGAGGCACAATCATAGCTCATTGCAGCCTCGAACTCCTAGGCTCAAGCGATCCTACCACTTCAGCCTCCCACATACCTGGACCACCATGCTCAACTAGTTTTTGTATTTTGATTATTATAATGATCTCTTTTTCACGGTTAAGAAAATGAGGTTCAGAGAGATAAAATAACTGGCACAAGGTTGCTCAGCCATGAATCATTTGATCCAGGATTTAGACGTGTAATTCTGACTCTGACCTCACGCACGAAGATCCTGTCTTGCCAACTAGCCTCCTACTTCCAGCAAGGAGACGAGATGGTTGAATGGCATTTTCAACTCTGAAAGGTTGGGTTGACCTTGCATAAAAGACCAGCTCCATTTTCCTTGGAAAGGAATCTGGTTTTAAGGCAAGACATTTCATGGGGTGGATCCTACTGCAAAGCTGGTACAGACAACCCAGTGGTGGAAGCTGGTATGGAAGACTGCCTTCCTAGGGGACCCTGTGATACCCCATGCATTTCTTTTCTTTTTTCTCCTGATGAGAGCCGTCTTTTAATATTTTGTAATTGTAAAGCTAAAGTAATGAGATTCAAGAAGAGCTATCTTCTGGCTGCACTGAAACTTTCTCTTTTTAAAGTATTTTTTAATTGACATATAATAAGCTTACATATTTATTGGGTACAGTGTGATATTTCAATATGTGTACACAAATGATCAAATCAGGATAATCAGCATATCCATCACCTCAAACATTTATTATTACTTTGTCTTGGGAACATTCGAAACTCACTTTTCCAGCTATTTGAATATATACAATCAATTGTTGATCATAGTCACCTGCTAGTGCTATAGAACATTAGAACTTATTCCTCTAATCTAGCTGTAAGTTTGTATCAATTAACCAACCTCTCCATCTCCTCTCCCCCTAGCCTTCCCTGGTAACCACTACTGTACTCTCTACTTCTATAAGGTCAACCTTTTCAGCTTCAACAGTTGAGTGAGAACGTGTGGTATTTATCTTTCTGTGCCTGACTTATTTCATTTAACACAATGACCTCCAAGCTTATCCTTGTTACCTCCAAGACAGGTTTCTTTTTTTACGGGTGAGTGTGTGTGTGTGTGTGTGTGTGTCCCCACTTCTTCGATTTACTTTATCCATTCATCCACGGATAGACATTTAGGCTGATTCCTTCTCCTGGCTATTGTGAATAGAGCTCCAATAAACATCGGAGGGCAGATATCTCTTTAACATAGTGATGTGCTTTCCTTTGGATATATACCCAGATGTGGGATGGCTGGGTCATATGGTAGTCCTATTTTTAGTTTTCTGAGGGACCTTGATACTGTTTTCCATAATGGCTATACTAATTTATGTTCCCACCAACCATGTATAATAGTTCTTCCCATGCATCCTCACCAGCGTGCTATTTTTTGTCTTTTTGGTAATAACCACTCTGAGATGAGATAATATCTCATTGTAATTTTGACTTGTATTTCCCTGACGTAGAAGGGACTTTGAACATTTTTTCATACACCTGTTGACCATTTACATGTCTACTTTTGGGAGATGTTCATTCAGCTCATTGTCACGTTTTTAATCAGGTTATTTGTTTTGTTGCTGTTGAGTTTCTTGTATATTTTGTATATTAATCCCTTCTCAAATGAATAGTTTGCAAATAGTTTCTCCCATTCTGCAGGTTGTCTCTTCACTCTGTTGATTGTTTCCTTTATGTGCTTTTTAATTTGATATAATTCCCTTCGACTATTTTTGCTTTTGTCGCCTGTGTTTTGAGGTCTTACCCAAAAAAAATCTTTGCCCAGACCAATGACCCGAGGTGTCTCCCCTATGGTTTCATCTAGTAGATTCATAGTTTCAGATATTACATTTAAGTCTTTATCCATTTTGAGTTGATTTTTGTGTATGGTAAGAGATGGGGTCTACTTTCAATCTTCCGCATGTGGATATCCAGTTGTCCCAGCACCATTAATAAGAGATTTTCCATTCCCCCAGTGAATGTTGTCGGTGCCTTTATCAAAAGTCAGTTGGCTGTAAATACATGGATTCATTTCTGGGTTTGCTATTCTGTTCCATAGATCTATGTATCTGTTTTTATGCCAGTACCATGCTGTTTTATGTACTATAGGTTTGTAGTATATTTTGAAGTCAGGTACTATGATGCCTCCAGCTTTGTTCTTTGTGCTCAGGATTGCTTTAGCTATTTGGGATCTTTTGTGCTTTCATTGGAATTTAAAAAAATTTTTTTTCTATCTCTGTGAAGAATGTCATTGGTATTTTATAGGGATTGCATTGAATCTGTAGATCACTTTGGTAATATAGTCATTTTCACAATATTCTTTTAATTCATGAATATGGGATAACTTTTCATTTTTTGTGTCCTCTTCAATTTCTTTTATCAGTGTTTCGTAGTCTTCCTTATAGATTTCTTTCACCTCTTTGGCTAAACTTATTCCTTTTATATATATACATTTTTGGTTGCTATTGTAAATGGGATTTTCTTGATTGCTTTTTTCAGCTAGTTTGTTGTTGATGTAAAGAAATGCTACTGATTTTTGTATGTTGATTTCATATCCTGCAACTTTACTGAATTTGTTGATCAGTTCTAAGAGTTTTTTGGTGGAGTCTTTAGGTTTTTCTAAATATAAGATCATGTAATCTGCAAACAGGGACAATTTGACTTCCTCCTTTCCATTTTGGATGTTCTTTCTTTTGCCCAGTTGCTCTGACTAGGGTTTCCAGCACTGCGTTTAATAGGATGGTGAGAGTAGGCAGCCTTGTCTTGTTCCAGTTCTTAGAGGAAAAGCTTTTCACTTTTATCCATTCATTATGATGTAAGCTGTGGATTTTCCATATATGGCCTTTATTGTGTTGAGGTATGTTCCTTTTATACCTAACTTGTTGAAAGTTTTGATCATGAAGGGATGTTGAATTTCATCAAATGCTTTTTCTGCAACTCTTGAAATAATCACATGGTTTTTGTCTTTGATT
>NW_016107552.1:1974532-2004966 GCF_001604975.1 Cebus imitator | reverse complement strand
CAGGATGGTCTCGATCTCTTGACCTCGTGATCCACCCGCCTCGGCCTCCCAAAGTGCTGGGATTACAGGCGTGAGCCACCGCGCCCGGCCTTGTCTTTGATTCTTTTGGTGAAGTGTATCACATTTATTGATTTGCATATATTAAACCATCAGTGTGCACCGCATGCCCCAGAAGCTACTTCAGGGCCTGTAAAGACTGAAGGGGAGCTGGGGAAAGTCTGACGTCTTGGGTTTGGTATTTGGGATGGCGGGAGGAGGCTTGGAGTCAGTTTTGCATTCAGATCCCATTTTGGTTAGCTTACGGCTGCTGGGAGCATCCTTGCTAAGGCAGCAAAATGCCTGCACAGACTCAGCGCCCCCTGAAAAGGGGATGCCATTATGGAAACTGCTCAGTGGTGTTTGTGAAATGGAGGTGTCACACTCCAGGGCCAAGTACACTCGCAGCCCCAGAGCCACGGTGAACAACTGTCTCCCAACACACATTCAGGTCTTGCCTGATAGAGCAAGGAGTGGGCCTGTGTGTGGCCACTCATCTCCTGGCAGTAAGTGGGGGTGTCCTGCCTACTCCCTCCTCCTCCCCATGCATCTCCCTGGATGCCTCCAGAATCCTGAGATCACTCCCACCCCACCCCATTTAAACTCACTGGGGCAACATAACTTCAAGGCTGCTTTGTGAACAGCAGCAGTAGCAGCAGCAGCGGCAGCAGCACCTGGGAGCTAGTTAGAAACGCAGATTCTTGGATTCCGTCCCAGACCTACCCAGTCAGAATCTACATTTTAACAAGATCCCCGGGTGTCTTCTGTGCACATTCAAACTTCAGAAGCTGGACTGTAGAACGAAAAAAGGAAATGGTTGGGTTAAGAAAAGGGTAACCTAACCCTAGAAAGGAAGTAATTTAGCTTTTCAGTGATTTATGCTCTTATTTTTGGTTATCTATCTGAAGTTCACAGTCTACCCAAGATCCTTAAAAAACCTCTTTGCAGAATCATTCCTTACCCTCAAATATTTGATGGCATACAGATGAGGTTTTCAAAATTTACTAAGAAATGTGTGTGTGTGTGTCTGTGTGTGTGTGTGTCTGTGTGTATGTATGTATATATGTGTATGTATATCTATATGTGTGTATATATATACACATATATACATATATATACACACATATATATACACATACATATATAACTATTTCAACTTTTTTTATTGCATTTTAGGTTTTGGGGTACATGTGAAGAACATGCAAGATTGTTGCATTATTTTAGATTCATGGGGTACATGTACAGGTTTGTTACATGGGTATATTACATGATGCCGAGGTTTGGATTATGATTGATCTCATCACCCAGGTACTGAGCATATTACCCAATCTTTAGTTTTTCAATCTTGCCCCCCTCCCTCACTGCTCCCTCTCCTAGTCCCCAGTGTCTATTGTGGCCATCTTAACGTACATGTGTATCCAATGTTTAGCTTCCACTTAAAAGTGAGAACATGCAGTATTTGGCTTTCTGTTCCTGAGTTGTCACTTAGGATAATGGCACCCAGCTGCATCCATGTTGCTGCTAGAGACATTATTTTATTCTTTGTTTATGGCTGCATAGTATTTCACAGCGTATACATACCACAGTTTAATTTATCCAGTCCATCACTGATGGGTCCTAGGTTGATTCCGTGTCTTTGCTATGGTGAATAGCACTATAATAAACATGCAAGTGCATGTGTCATTTAAGTAGAATGATTTATTTTCTTTTGGATATAGGCCAGTAACAGGATTGCTAGGTCAAAGGGTAGTTCTGCTTTAAGTTCAACAAAGACTAATATGAATAATGGTAGCAAACTGTCTTTGGGCCCTACCTCTGGGCCAGGCATTGGGCTAAGACTTGAGAGTGAATTATTCCATTTAATCCTCACGTCTCCATAGAGGGGTAGGTATTATTATTCTCCTCCATTTTATAGATTTGGAATCCGACATGGTGTGGCAGGCCCAGAGTCATAGTGTAAGTAAATTACACATCTGGCTTTGGACCAGGTCGTTCTGCCCCTAGACCCCTCTTTGACCACCAGGATACCCTTTCCTATGCAGCAGAAGGGCATCACCAGCATAGCCTTCGGCTCCAGCTCTCTTCCCTGCCTCTCGCATCCTTTATTGCTGTTGGTACTGCTGCTGCTGATGATGATGATGTTGGGTCAGGTTTTTTTGTCGTTGTTACTGTCCCTAGACCTCTATTTAGGCTGTCCTTTTTACTCCCCCCTTGCAATGTCCTTTCGCAACTTTTTCACCTATTTACATTAAAAGTCCTAGAAGAAAAGATATCAGGGCTCTTGACTTAATTTTTTTTTTTTTGAGACAGAGTCTCACTCTGTTACCATGCTGGAGTGCAGTGGCTCAATCTCAGCTTTCTGCAACCTCCGCCTCCGGGTTCAAGCAATTCTTCTGCCTCAGCCTCCCGAGTAGTTGGGACTACAGGCATGTGCCAGCACACCCAGCTGATTTTTGTATTTTTAGCATAGACAGTGTTTTACCATGTTGGCCAGGATGGTCTTGATCTCTTGTCCTCTTGATCTGCCCGCCTCGGCCTCCCAAAGTGGGGAGATAACAGGCGTGAGCCATCTCGCCTGGCCTTGGCTTCATTTTTTAAACCCACAGTGACGAGTTCATTGCTTGTACATAATAGATGCCCTGAAAATGCTTGTTGAAGTTAGTTTATTTATTTAGTTCAATTATTATTTGGTTCTGTATCATTAGTGCATTATTATTTAGTTGAACTATTTAGTTAAATTTAGTTTACTGTATACATTCTCAATAGGACAATATTGCCCCCAAAGGGATGAAAATTTGTTCTTAGGTTCCTATGTATTTATAAAACACCAATCTACAGTGGTATATGAATAAGTTTACAGTATATCTGCAGTATTAAATTTTCATGGAAAAATCATCTTGAAAGGCTCCTGGGACATGTAATAATGAGGAAAAAAGATTTTATAAACATGAGTTTATAATATAATTCATTCAAAGTTTTAATCTTAAAAATCTGGACCACAAAACACAAATAGACACAGTGCATAATTAAATAACTCACCAAGGATGAAACACAAGTGGAAAACTCACGGGAAATGCTCATCCTTCATGGAGGTCAAGTAAATGCACCTGAAAGTACCCTTGAGGGACCATGTTACACCATTAAATTAGCTTAGAATGTTTAAACCAATAACACTTGGTTCTGGCAAGGTTAGAACATTGGTAAGCTCAGGTGCTTTGTAATTTGAAAGACCCCTTAGGAAAGCAATATGGCAATTCTGTTCAGCTAGAGCAGTAAAATTTTTCATGCCCTTTGACCAAAGGATTTCATTTCAGGGAATTTCTGCTTCAAGATAGATTCAACTGTAGCAAAAGTTGTATACACAAAGTTTCTCATTAACTATAGCTAGCCCTGAAAAAAAAATGGAGGGGGAGAAGTGAGGATGGAAAGGGAAGGACTAGGGAGAAAGGGAAGAAGGAAGGAAGAGAAGGAGGGAGGAAAGGAGAAATGTCAAATAAAATTAACAAATGTAAGCCAGATGCGGTGGTCCATGCCTGCAACCCCAGTACTTTAGGAGGCCATGGAGGGAGGACTGCTTGAGCTGCAGTAAGCTATGATTGTGATACTGCACTCCAGACTGGGTTACAAAGTGAGACCCTGTCTTTAAAAATAAATAAATGACTCATGTAAAACACCCAACAGAGTGCTGAGCCTTTAGTGGGTGCTCTAGAGACAGCAATGCTGCCATTAATTCTTCCTCTCTGCTAGCAGGAAAACCAGGGGAATTGGGCATCTGTCCTACTGGAGGGCTTCAGAAGGAGGGTGAGTGTCAGGGGTCATAATGAGAAGGATCTAGAATACAACCCCAGCAAGCTAAGATAGTGGACAGGTATCGAGAGAGTGGGTAGGGAGACAGCCTACGCAGCTCTATCTGTGAAGGAGTGCGTGTCTCCAGGCATGAATCTGGGGGCTGTTTCCTGTCCTCAGAATTCTATCACTTGGTCCTTGCTCATTGCTGATGAGGAAGCCACTGTTTTCAGTTTCCAGGGTTAACTTGCCTTGGATAAAGGAGCCTCCAATGGAACCAACCTGGGATACATTGTGCAGACCAGTCTGAAGAAAACTTTAGAATTCCCTCTTGTTAAAACCACTTTACTGAGAAATAAACCAAATAAAAAAATAACAAAAAAAAAACCACTTTACTGAGGGATAACGTGCATACCAAAATGTGTAGATATTTGTTACATGCTACATGCAATTTGATGAATTTGGAGACAAGTGTACACCCATGAAGACATCAGTGCAAGCCTCCACTGCCCATTTTCCTCTGATCTAAGGCTGTGAAGGCGTCTTAAGACTTATCCCTCTAAGGCCCAGGCACAAACTTGCCCTTTGCTTCCCTCAGGAGCCAGAAGGCGGCCTAGAATAAACCCCCCACACACACAGCTTTCCAATCTGGGTGGCCTTGATAGAGAAGGAGAATCCCCTCTGCTGTATAAACGTTAGACAATTTGAGATTTCAAAGCGGTGTCTCCAAACAAAAAAGATGGCTAACAGAAGCCTCCCTTGCCCACAAAGAGAAGGACTTTCTGTGGGATTTGTGAGCCTGAATCAAAATGCCAGCACTTGAGGCTACCCTGAAAAATCCTTCATGACTCCTGAGTATAATTTTTGCCAAGACAGTGGGAATTAGGCCTGTTCCCATCTCTACTAGGGAGTCTCAGAACTTGTCTCAGCTCACAGTTGTTGGGAAAAGAGTCTTGGGGCTGTCACCTCCATGTCTACCTTCTTCAGCACAGCAAAAGCATCCCCAGAGACAGCGGGAGGGGTAACACACAGCAGGTGTCTATTTGACCTTGCAGTGTTGAGCACCTGCTCAGGGAAGGCTTGATGCTCATCACTGGGAATCCAATAAAAGTGAAATAAATAGGGCCCCTGCCTTCGTGGAGCACGCAGCCATGTGGGGCAGACAAGCAGCCATCACCCCATTTGAAATCATTATAAACCTACATCTGTGAGATCTTTAGTGTTGGAAGAGGACATGAATGGGGTTTAGGCTGGTCTGGGAGATCAAGGGAGTGATGGTTAAGCAGAAGTTCAAGGTGTATTGGAAAGGGAGAGCAGGAAGAGGAAGAGAGCTCTATGTGCAAAGACGTGTTGTCTTATTCATCCTTCTCCTGCCCTCTCTGCTCACAAAAGGAGAAATAAATGAGCAAAGATAAAAATGGGAAGGAGCATGAGCAAATAGTGGGAGAAGTAAGGAAATGCATAAGAGACTAGGTGAAGAATGAAAGGCAGATAAGCTAGAAGCATACTCAGGGATGCCAGGGACATGCGCATGAAAAAATAAAAAACAAAGGAATATGGGGACAAGGAGATAAGCTAACAAATGAACAAAGGAAGTGGATAAGAGACCACTGGAGTGAGGAGGAAACCAGCACATGAATGAAAAGCAGAATTCCTCCATTCCAGTATTTCCCCATGTGTCCAAATGGTCAAAGGGCTCTTTCTGAATGCACACAGAATATAGAAAACATAGCAGAGATTCATGGCTTGGTCTGTGCCATAGTACAGAAATTCTCAGCCTTGTCTGAAACACTGGAATCACCTGGACAGCTTTAAAGGGCAGGGATGTCTCGGTGCCACCCCAAAGAGCCTGATGCAGTGGGCTGGGGTGTTGCCCAGGCATAAGTGTTGTTAAAAACTCTCCAGGTGACTCTCGCAGACCCCCAGGGCTGGGAACCACTGCCATAAGGCACTGGTCTCATGGCCTCATCTTGATACCAGCAGCATCAGCGTCACCTGTGACCTTGTTAAAAATACAAAATCTCAGACCCTTCCCCAGACCCACTGAGTCAGAAACTCTGGGGGCGGGGCCTGGCATCTGTGCTTTAACAAGCCCTCCCTGGGGTTCCGATGCTCACTCAAGCCTGACATCTACTGCCACGGAGGGAGTTTGTCTTCTGCTGAGATTCCTTCAACAGGAAACACACTCCTGTTGCAGCAGAGAAAGTTCAGGTTAGATTCAAAGCAGGACCAAGTGTAGACTCCTGAGCATGATCATCAGACCCACCATGGTCTGCGCCAGTGATCTTCAACAGGAATGGGGAGAAATTTTGCTCTCCAAGGGACATATGGAAAGATCTGGAGATGTTTTTGATGGTCACAACTGAGGTGGGGTGACTGCTGACATCTAGAGGGAAGAGATTAGAGATGCTATTAAACATCCTACAATGCACATGACAGTCTCCTATCATAAAGAATTATCCAGCCCAAATTTCAATAGTGTTGAAGTTAACAAACCTTAATCTAGGTAAATGCACCTAAACAAGCTCTTGTCTTCAAAGAGAAACACTTAATGCAAAATACTTTTATCTCAATCTCATTCCTGTTAGTTCATAGATTATGGATCTGGGGGGAAAAAACTACAAAATCCCATTTAACTTCTCATTTTACAGGAGAGGAAACAAACCGGAGAAAGGAAATTATTTTCTAGTGTCTCACAACACTCTTAATTCCTGTCTGTTAATTTGCTCCGTAAATATTTATTGAAAACTTGCTAAGTGCAAGGTACTGTGTTGATAAGAAGAATGCAATGGCAGATCAGATGGATGTTCCTGCCCTCAGGGAGCTCCCAGTCATCAAAGGCATTAGTAAAATTATAAGGACTTCTTAATCTAAGGTGGCAAGAGAAGGCCCTTCTGAGGAGGTGACATTTATGCTGAGGTCTAAGGACTAAGGAGGGACGGCCATGAAGAGAGAGAACAGGTGGTGCAGAGGCTTTCCTATCTCCATTACTCCAGCCTGCAAGGAGAACCTGGCTTTTCCCTACAGCCAGGTGTCTGCCGCTCACTGATCTGGAGGGAGTTGCCAGAGCTTGGAGGAGAACAGGCATTTAACTCCAGACAGCATTCAGAGTCTTATAGAAACCCCAGGGAGTTTATCACATCTAAGACCCTGATAGCATCTGTATTAGGAATGAGAATCCGACCAGACTGCTCATGAAAGATTAGATTTAATTCTTTCAGAAGAATAAATGGCTTATACCAACCCTGGCCTGCTTTATCTTCATGCTCCTGCCAGCCGGCCGCCCTTTCCCTCTGTCAAGATGCCCACGAGAGGACTTTTAGAATGAGTCTGTCATTTCCAATTCATTCTAACTAAACAATCTTTTGTGAGCATCCACCCTGCCCAGATCTGGGTGGAGAGCTATGGAGGCACAGCCTCCACCTTTGAAATACACAAAGACGCATAGGAGAGTAAGTTTCTTACATATCCATTCATTCAACAGGTGCTCTCTGAGGTTAAACCCCACATCAGCCACCACAGTAGGCACTGAGGATAAAGAAGGGAAAGACACACCACTCCTACTCACATAGCGTGTATAAGACACATGAATGGTTACAGGACAGTGTAAGAAGTGAGCAGGGAGTCACCACTCCAGCCTCAGAATCCAAAGAGGCTTCCTGGAGGAGGCAATGCCTGAATTGAGAGTTGAAGACAAGCTAGCAATTAACCAGATGCAAAAGAGAGGGCAAAAGCACCAGCATGAACCAAGATCAGAGAACACAACATTTGATGATAACTAAAATGGCATCATTTGAGACCTCTCATGTGAATCATACCACCAACCTACTGTATTTTTCCTGTGACTAAATGAGGAAATTTGGGTATAAGGATATTACATACAGCTAGCAAATTGCAGTATTTATTGCAGTCTGACTGTTGGGGCTGTATTTCTAATCACTATGCTGTATATCATATCTATCTAAAAAATGATACATAATTCTTGGTAACTGAATTATAAAGGATCTGTGGTAAGAAGAGGAATGAAGGAGTTGAGGCTACAAATGCAGGCCTGAGTAGACTTGAAGGGCCTTATACACAATGTTCGAAAAAGTCAGACCTTATTCTGAGGGAGGAAATCTGAAGGATTTTAAGCTGAGAATAAGATGATGCTGTTTGAATTTTAGAAAAATCACCATGAAAGAAGTATCTTTTGGAGAGAGAGCTTAGAGTCAGGGCAACTAGTGAAGAGACTGCCGTAATCATCTAAGGAGGAGATGATATTAGCTTGGGTCAATGGACATGACCCGAGGGAGGTAAAGGAAATAATAAAGATAAAGAATGAACAAAACTTTGCAATTGACTGGATATAGAGGGAGAAGAAATGGGAGATTTTCAGATTTCTGGCTTGAGCAAGGACTATGAAAATAGCTGAAATGAGAAGAAAAATATTTTTTCATTCCAAATGAGAGAAAGAAAAGAGCTTTGAGGTATGGTTGGGGTGAGAAGGTGAGGATAAAATGGTCAGCACCAACAGAGGTAGGATAATACTTATCGACATCTCTCTCTATCCTTGGCAATTTTGGAAAGAATTGAGGCAAAAATAGCACATAAACCTATAGTAATGATTTCAAAATAGAGTTTAGCCTTCAAGAGCAATCTGAGGAGGAGAGAAAGGTGAGAAACTCATGTAATTGCAGCTAGAAGGCTACTCCACTTCAACTAGCTTTCCTTTTCAACTCAGCCTACCAAGAAAAAGCAAAAGCACAGATTCAACAAGATACATAAGAGGCAAAAACTGAATACGAATACTGAAACAGCAGGAAAGAGCACGGTAGAACAAAGGGGTCAGGAGGGCAGAAAGGAGACTCAACTTACAGAGATAGCCAGAGGCTTCTTAACACAGATGTCGGAGCTCTTAAGGGCATGATCTGCTGAGGTCGCCATCACCACGTGAATAGCTCAAGCATTTCCCGCGCGGGGTGCTGTCCGCTGTGCTGAAATGCCATTGTGTTCTAGGCTGCTTACAGGACCACCTTCTAATTCTGGAATGCCAATCATGTCTCTCACATCTCCCAGAGCTCACGGTTTCTCCTAATTTATTGGTGAAAAGCTTGTGATCTATGTGCTGTTAAAAAAAAAAATGAGTCACGATCTAGGTGTGACTGTGTAGAGATCTAATTTTATGAGCATTTGATTATGTTTCCAATAATTACAAAATGATTTTCCCTCTGGGAACTTGAGTGGGAAAATCATTACAACTCCCCCCTCCCATATCTTGATTTGGCATACTTAAGGTTATTATTAATCTAATAGGGGAATAAATTATACACAGTTCAAAGATAAACATCCGCTTGAGGCATGCATTTGATGAGTATATCCAACAAACATTTATCTTAAAACATTTTTTTATTCGCATAGGTTTTGGGTGAATAGGTGGTGTTTGGTTACATGAGTAAGTTTTTCGGTGGCGATTTGTGAGATTTTAGTGCACCTATCACCTGAGCAGTATACCCTGAACGTAATTTGTACTCTTTCATCCCTCATCCCCTCCTACTGGTTCCCAAGTCCCCAGAGTCCATTGCATCATTTTTATGCCTTTGCATCCTCATAGCTTAGCTCCCACCTATGAGTAAGAACATGTGATGTTTGGTTTTCCATTCCTGAGTTACTGCGCTTAGAATAATAGTCTTCAGTTCCATCCAGGTTGCTGCAAGTGCCGTTAATTTGTTCCTTTTTATGGCTGAGTAGTATTCCATCATATATACAAAAATTGTATGACAATTTTGGAAATATTGAGGTAGTTCTTTTGGAAAGAATTGATATTATATATACATTATATACAAAAATATATATATATTAATATTTTATATATATATATATACACATATATATATACATTTCTTTATCTACTTGTTGACTGATGGGCATTTGAGCTGGTTCCATAGTTTTGCAACAGCAAAATGTGCTGCTATAAACATGCATGAGCAAGTATCTTTTTCGTATAAGGACTTCTTTTCCTCTGGGTAGATACCCAGTACTGGGATTGCTGGATCAAATGGTAGTTCTACTTTTAGTTCTGTTAGGAATCTCCACACTGTTTTCCA
The DNA here is from genome assembly GCF_001604975.1 of Cebus imitator. Lineage (NCBI taxonomy): Eukaryota > Metazoa > Chordata > Mammalia > Primates > Cebidae > Cebus > Cebus imitator. The sequence goes on along the minus strand of NW_016107552.1, from coordinate 1,995,058 downwards.
TAGTGGCTGTACTAGTTTACATTCCCACCAGCAGTGTAAAAGTGTTCCCTGTTCACCGCATCCATGCCAACATCTACTTTCTTTTTTTTTTTTATGGTCATTCTTGCAAGAGTAAGGTGGTATTGCATTGTGGTTTTGATTTTCATTTCCCTGATCATTAGTGATGTTGAGCATTTTATCCTATGTTTGTTGGCTGTAATTCTTTTTTTGAGAATTATCTATTCATGTGCTTAGCCCACTTTTTGATGGGATTGTTTGGTTTTTTCTTGCTAATTTATTTGAGTTCATTGTAGATTCTGGATATTAGTCCTTTGTTGGATGTCTAGATTGTGAAGATTTTCTCTCAGTCTGTGGGTTGTCTGTTTACTCTCCTGGCTGTTCCTTTTGCTGAGCAGAAGCTCTTCAGTGTAATTAAATCTCCCCATTTATCGTTACTTCTGTTACATTTGCTTTTGGTTTCCTGGTCATCAAGTCTTTGCCTAAGCTAATGTCTAGGAGGGTTATCTGATGTATTTTCTAAGATTTTTTATAGTTTCAGGTCTTAGATTTAAGTCCTTGATCAATCTTGAGTTGAGTTTTGTATAAAGTAAGAGACAAGGATTCAGTTTCATTCTCCTACATATGGCTTGCCAATTATCCCAACACCATTTGTTGTATATGGTGTCCTTTCCCTACTTTATGTTTTTGTTTGCTTCAACAAACATTTATTGACCACTTCTATACTGCATGGATTCAGGAAACAAAGGTTAATAGATGAATCATAGCCCCTGACCTTGTGAAATTTACAATCTAATGAGGAAGACAGACCCTGAACAAGGAGTTACAGGAGAAATGTTTGTTATGCAGAGGAGACAAATAGTGTGTGCCTCCTAAGCATAAAGTACAGGTGCTGTAAGAAGACAAAGCTGGCCAAGACAAGGTCTCTCCTTTGAAAGAATAGAGTTGGGAGGGAAGAGATTCCTGAACAAAATAAGGATAAAATAATAAAAAGTGTGGTTCAGACAAAATGGATACGAGTATTTCAGGGAAGTCAGATTGTACTGAGATGATTGGAGGTAGATTTAAGGAGGAGGTGGGATTGGTCAAGGAGGAGCAAAGAGGAGACCAGTGGATTTGGGCTGAGTGATCATCCAGAAGTGAGGAAGAGTTAGCTTACATGTTTGGGAATCAGAGGGAAATAAGGTTGCAGGGGTTTGTTTGACCCAGCCCTAGAGGGTCTTGAGAACTTAGTCAAACCATTTGGGTTTTCTCTTGTTTCCAGGGTAGCAACTGAGTTCTATTAGATAAAAGAATTCTGGAAATAATCTGGTGGCCAAGGGTATAATGGGAATAGATAGATAGATAGATAGATAGATAGATAGATAGATAGATAGATAAACAAATATATAAATATATATTTATATTGATATGTAAAAGATATATATGCATCTTTTATATGTTGATATATTTTCTATCTATCTATCTATCTATCTCTTTTAAAAAGAAATACATGACCCTTCTTGTGAAAAGAACATGTGTGGTAGGTGTGAGACTTGACTGCAGCACATCTCCTCAATCTGCAGAAATATTTGAGGGAAAAAAGGGAAAGATATGAATCCAGATGTGTTTAGGAACCAGGATGTAACACACAAACTCATTCATTCGTTCATTCTTTTATTCGAGTATTTAGTACATAGCCTTTTCTATGTGCCCGTATTGCAGCTGCTGGTGCTAGTTTTGTAAACGCAGATACATTCCCATGATCAAGCTTCTTCTCTAGTGTGAAGGACAGATGTGTTACCAGCACAGGGAGCTCAGGGAGCTTGTAATGGGTGATAGAACTAGTCTAGAAAGCCAGGGAGGTGACATTTAAGCAGAGAACCTGAAATCCAGGTAAGAAAGACTAGCCAGAGGGGACAAGGAAGACAAGCACGTGCATAGGTTGATGGGGGAGCTTCTGAAAGCCCAGGATGTGAAGCTCAAATTCTTTATCAAGAGAAATCTTAGTCCCTAAAAGGAGACCAATATGAGTTCACTAGACTTTCAAAGCAAATGACAAGGGTGAGGAAATGGCTTGTGCACAGGACTGAGAACTTTGATTTCTTTTCAATTCACAAAATTACTAAGCTCATATTTTTGAGAGGCTACATCCACTTTCCCCTCTTTCCATGGTATTACCCTGCTATACTGACCACTATTCAGTTTCAGAATTAATGCCATCTCCATACAGAAGCCCCCATGGGGACTTAGCCATGGTTCCCCTAAACTCCCATGGAAAGGACTCTTGGTATCACTTAGCACTTTCATGCTTCCAATGGTCTACTGGGTACCACATGCCACATTAGCTCTTCCCCTGGACTCATTTCCAGACCACCCAGGAGAGGGGTGCTATTACCTGCAGAGTCCTCAGTCCTGCATTTCAAACCCAATGTCACTGCTTACTGTGTAACCTGGGGCAAGTATATATACTTCTCTGAGCCTTCTTGTCCTCATCTGTAAAACAAGCCTCGCAGACGTAGCCCCTACCTGTCAGGGTGCATGTGAAGGCTAATGGAGATACGTAGGTGCAATTAGCACTGTGCCTGAGACATCAAGACTCAGATAAGTAAAATAAGGCATCCAAAGTGACTTTGTGCAGAAGTGGCAGATGCTGGATTTGAACGAAAAGTTCTGTGACTCCAAAACCCACATTCTTTCCATCCTGCCATGATGCCTTTGTTGACCTCCTTTTACCTTCTCAAATCATGCATTTAAGGGATACAGACTATATGCTCAGCTCTGCACAAATGTTGTCCCAATTAACCTTTCCAACAATCATCTGAGATAGACAGTTTCCCCTTTCTGCAGTGACCTGTAGGGCAAATCTGATCTTCTGCAAACTGGTTCTTACTCAGCATTTACAGTTCAGCAATGTCTCCACTCTCCCCCGGCTGTTCAGGCAGAAGCCTGGGAATCCTCCTCAACCCCCTCCTTCTCTCAGCCATCTCCCCTCTCTATCCAACTCAGTCTCAAGACCTCTGGACTCTAAACAGATCTATGTTAAATCTTGCTCACCTTTCACAACTAAGCCATGCCTCATCATCTGTCACCTGGTCTGATCTTTTTGCTTCCACCCTTTATCCTTCTCCAAGCTCCAGCCGGAAAGTAGAGTGATCTTTGCAATTCCAGTGATGTCCCCTCTACCTTCATGTGTGAAACTCCCAGTTGCTTTTGAGAGGGCATCTACAGCCTACGACATGGACAGCTAAGATTATCTTTGGCCGTCTCTCAGATCAAGAATTCCAGTGACAAAGCTTGATGTTAGCAACACAAAGAATAAACTCAGGGCCATTCCAATTCTGGATTCTTGGCAGACTCTGAGGCTGCATTTGTTAGAGCAAGCACTTCATGGGAGGATGTGAATATTTGGTAACTATGAGGGTTCTGAGGTTGACAACAGAGCACAGTCTTTGTCAGGGCTCTCTCTGGGAGGAGGCACGGGGAGCAGGAAAAGCTTGTGAGGCTTGGACTCGGGCCCCTAGGCTTGTGTACTGATCTTGTCACTTTGCAGCTGTGTGACCTTGGGCAAATCACTTAACCTCTCAGAGCTTCAGTTCTATTTACTATGCAAATATAAATGAGGAAGATGGATGAAACAAGCTGTATGACTTCCAGGATTTAATGCCAAAATGGGACATTAGATAGAACTCATTAAATTACCAAGATTTGACCTTTTTAATGTTTACCTATTAAAATAGATGACCATATCATGTTTATACTTCTCTAACAGGACAGATATTTGCCAGCGGTTGGCAAACTTTTTCTCTAAAGGGTCAAATAGTAAATATTATAGGCTTTGATGGTTATTTAGCCTCTGGGACATCTATTCGACTCTGCATGAAAGCATCCATATACAGTACATAAAAAGAAAAAGCATGACCATGTTCCAATGAAACTTAATTTATAAAAACAGGAGGAAAGCCAAATTTGGCCAATGGGATGTAGTTTGCCTACTCTTGCTTTAATCTCATGGATTTTCTGTTGTCACAAGGAAAGGGAAACGATTGGGATGTGAAGTTTGGAGTTTTCGTGGAGCTTCTGCAAGTGCTTAGCAGAGTGCCTGGCAAGCAGCAAATACGAGTTCCTTTTCTCCCTTCCTTGTATCTTCTGAGAAAAGCAACTTAAAGACAATACAATGGGGATCTTCTGCAGGCTATGGTGCATTCATATTGCACTAGATGTGCTTTAGGGGTGGAGGAGGTTTACAGGCAGGACCACCTATCACTGATCTCTCCTCATCTTAGCCCCCACTCTTAATGGCATTATGAACAGTATAGCAGGATCCTGTATTCCCCATTCTCTGGAAGCTCCTCCCTATAGCTGAGCATCGTGAAAACTTACCCTGGGAGGAGCTAAGGATGGCATAGCTGGGGCACGTTTCCTTACACCACCCTGTGCACCTCTCTTGCTGACCTGAATTGCCTTAGCCTATGCTCTGTCCTCTTCTGGTAACCCGGAAAAGTCCCCTGAGCCTGATAGGAATCCAGATCTGCCTCGTGTGAACAGAATCTCCCGTACCCAAGTTCTGAGCTGAGGAGGAAATGAATGCTTCCATCAAATTAGGCCAAGTAATACCCGTCTACTCTAGGGGGAAATTATTTAAATAGCATCAAAATCAATTTCCATGCCATTAAATATTCTGGTCTGTGTTTTAATTGAGACGATTACATATTCCCCAAAAAGAGAAGAGATATTTGAAGAATCGTGTCTTTTGTCTCTCCCTCTCACTGGAAATGATAAGGAACGCACCTCAGAGAGCTGCAGACTGCCTGTTAGCCTGCCTCCATTCCTATCCATCTTCTCTAGAGCTAACCTGGTTTATTATTTTTCTTTAAGAAATAAAAAAAAATGGAGCTCTGAGAGGCACCCAGGGCACTGGGAACTCTGAGTTCTTCAAATAGAATAAACCAGGTCACTCTCTCTTCTCCTCCTTAAAGGCTTGGATTTGTGGTTGGTGGCAAGAGGCAGACACTGCCTTTGATGTCCTAGTAAGCTGGCAGGTATGTTTGGTTAAGGGAGCCAGGGAGATGAGGGTCATTCTCAACCTCTGCTGCTCCCAGGCCTTCTTCCTATTCAGTAAATATTTCAGGAGCATCTTCCATGGTCCAGCAACTCACTCTGGCTCCGTGGAGGAGCTCCCAGTCTGGTGGGGAGATGTTCCTGAAAACAAGTCATTATAATGCAACATACTAGGCTCTCCATCTGACCACTGCCCCACTGCCACTATGGACATAAGCTGTGTGCAGACTACCAAGCTAGTCAAGGCCACCAAGGTGCCAGGCAGGACCAGCTCGCAAGGACAGTGCACACAGGTGCATGCGGAATTTATGGTGAGTCAGAGCAAGGAGCTCAGAGGCAGCCGTGCGGCACTCAATTGCTGGGTCCTTGATGGCAGAGTTGAATACTTGGCTCACAGAGATGATCTGCGACTGTTAAATGAGGCATTTGTGTTGTGTGTTAAAGACATAAAAATAAAAAGCAGAATATTCGGAGCAAGAATAGAAGCTAAGGCCCTGGTAAGTGTCCCCATAGCTCTAATCCTGGTTGCAGCTCATTATCTTTGCCGTGCTTTATTCGAGTATGACTTGCTTTCTAGACTTAGGGCAGAGACCAGGTTAATGCTGTTTCCACTGTGTTTCCAGTGCCTATAAAGTGGCAGGCAGAGTAGAGGCTCATTCAAAATTAAATGCATAAGTCAATCAATGAATGAATGATTGCAAGGCGAAAGCAATGAATGGATGAATGCAAAGTGTTGCTGGAATGTGGAGGAAGAAGCACCTATCTCTATCGAAGGGATGTGAAGAAGGCTTTGCAAAGAAACGATGTTGGAGCTGAGATGAGTAGAGACTCATCCTCACCAGATGGTCAATGAGAGGGAAAGTATTTTGAGCAGAGGAAATCCTGTGTACGGAGTCATAATAATATAATCAAACCAAGAGCTAACATTTATTATTTACTATGTTCTAGGCTCTTTATATGCATCTGCTCATTTAATTCTCACAACTACCATATGAAGTGGTGCTCTCATACCCATTTCACAGGTGAGGAGACTGATGGACACGATGGTTAACTCTCTAAGCTCGCACTGCTAGGAAATGGCAGAAATGTGCCTCAGTGGCTCTACTAATCCTGTGATGCCAAGCTTGGATGTAACCACTAGGTTATCCTGCCTGCCTTTCCAAAACATGAGTTTTCAAAGCCTGGGAAAGTGTTTGAGGGGCTTGATATGGCTGTAAAATGAGTGCTGGAAAGTAGAACATGAGGCTGGTGATATAGTCAAGGACCTTTCTGTGGAGAGCCTTGAATGCTAGGCTGAAGATTTTATAGTTCCATTTATAGGTCAACATTTCCCAAACTGGAATTCTGCAAAACACTTACAACATCTAAATAAGTGAGCACTGGATAAAGAGGGAGTGGGAGGGAAATTCAGTAAGCAAATTATTTGGGAAACATAGCGTCAACCAAGCTGAACCCATTTTATTTTTGCTGCAGGACTTGTCAGAGCCTCTATCATAAAAGTGGGCAGTTTAATTGTCCAAGAAACAGAAAAAGTACTCCCAACTTAACTTTTGAGGCATATTTCTCAATAGCCCACAGAGTAGTGAATTTGGGGATTGCTGGCATAGATGACGGAGATTTGTAGAGGGAATTTAAGGATTTAAGGTCAGATGACACGGCTCAGCAGGACTGCAGGGAAGGTGACTGAAAAGAATAAGAGGCAGGAGTTAGAGGGTTTGCTGAATTCAAGACCCTCCCAGTCAGGATATGCCAAGGACCATCAGGAAGAGGAAGTCTGGCTGCATCTGGCCCGTTGGCATCAAAGAGAGGCTTCTACTCACAGTGGGTCCAGTGGGGGAAGAAACTGAATTCATACACATGGCACTATCCAAACAAAGCCGTGTCGCCTCTCTGTAGAACAATGGGCTGGTTTTTCAGGGCAATTTAATGACTGTGGCAAATCGCCCAGGCCATCAATTAAATTCGAATCCAATTTCCTTCCAATGCATTCTCTGCCTCGGGAGTTCCTTTTTAACGTGGAACAAATCTGGCTGATGAGGTGGGAAGATGGATTGGCCAACATGCACAATGACTTTGTCTTCCACAAGGTCCAGCCTCCCAGATCATACCTCTCCTTCCTAAGGAGGTCACTTGGTATGAACAGAAAATTAGAATTAGATCACAGGACATTTTTAATGCAATAAGAGGCATCTTGTTTAGCCTCCACCCCTGCTTTACCTAAGGGTAAACTGAGGCTCAGTGAGGAAGGGCCACATAACCAAGGTCATGCAACCGTTAAATTAGCTTCCTAAACCGGTTTCCCAGTTTGACCCTTTCTTCAGCCCAGTACACTCCCCTTCAGTAGGCAGGGAGATCTAGCACCTTAATTTGACCATATGACCCCTTAAGCCAAAAACTTCCCAGAGGCATCCCAATGAATTCAGAATAAAATCCGATGGGATGGAGCAGCGGGCACATGGACCAGGGCCTCTCCATCTTGGCAGAACTGACATTCGGGCTGTTTGATTCTCTGCTGTGGGAAAGGTGCCTGTCTTGTGCATTGTGGGACATTTAGCAGCACCCTTGGCCTCCGCCCACTATACACCAGTAGCACCCATTACCCTAGTTGTGACAACTAAAATTTTCTCCCAACATTGCGAAATGTCCTCTGGGGAGCAGAATTATCCTGTTGAGATTCAGTGGCCTATGGAAAATTTCAGAAAGCAAGATGTGTCTGAAGAAGGGTTAGAGAATAAATACTGTCTGGTTTATTTACTCGATGTGAGGGCTTTTGCCCAGCCCTTTAGTCTCCAAGGCTCTCTCTGAGTCTCGGGTTTTTTTTAATCTATAAGATGGGAAGGAGAATTTCTCTCCTGCAAGGTTTTTGCTCTAGGAGCAAACAGGACAATGGACATGACTGTGCACTTTACATGAAACAGCGCTTAAAATGTCACGTGACTAACTATGATGCTGTTCAATGCTGTGCTGGTATAATGGCATGGTTGGGGGGCATTATGGGATGTAATTTTCTCCATGCCCAGAACTCCTGCAGGCAATGCTTCTTAAATGTTAATAGGCTTGTGACTCACCTGGAGTTTTTGGTAAAAGTGCAAACACCTTGCTCCCACCTACATCAGTGGGTGTAGCCTAGAAATCTGCCTCTTAGAAATCAGCCCTGGAGATTCTGCTGCAAGTGGTCTCTGACTTGTGTAGGGGAAGGCTCCCTCAGAGGTTGAACTAGCAATACCCACTGCTCTCTGGCAGGGGGTCAGGCACTTAAATGGATGCATAAACCCAGAGCGGGAAGAGGAGAAACTGTTGCTAACATCACCCCAGGTCGACATTGGAACCCTAGCCACGTTGCTTGCTGATCTGAGCATTTATTGCATTTTCTGTGTCCCTTTGGAAATTTGACGTTAATCCCAATCTTCAACGCACCAGCTCCCACCCTTGCCTTTATTTTTCATTTGCTCTTTATGCAGCGTGACGGCCTCCCGAACATATTTCGCTGCTAACATCACCCAGTCTCTGATCAAAAATTGCGGTAAAACATCGTCTTGTCATGAGGCTAATAAAGCATGTTATCCTGCCTGTCACAGAAGCTGCCTTACAGATGCTGTTTGTTATCCGCCAGGGTCTGGCATTAATCTCCCTTCCACTCCACTACAAGGAATAGAGTCTACCGTGAGAAGATCAATATTGTATTATCTCAGCCACCAGTGTTGTTCCAGCCATGGCCAATGAGTCGTCATCCTCATGTTACAAGTCGAGGGCACAAAAGAAAAGGACCAGAAAAAGAGGGAAGAGAAGCCGGCCCGGAGAGGACAAGAAAGACACTGTCAGGCAAAAGAACCCAGGAGAAACAGTCAAAGGAGGAAGGACAGGAAAAGTGGTGAAGGCCACTTGCCCCGGCCTTCGACAGACCCAGGGACACTGCTAAGCCTGCTTTTAGAAGGCCTCATGAGGACAATTTCATTTTTCTGAGCCTCAGTTTTCATATCTATAAAATGGACCTCCCAAAAGTAAAATCTGGCACAGAAGGATCGAGTAAGACGATGCATGGTAGAATATTTCACCCAGTTCATGGCACATAGGGAGGCCTCAGAGATTATTACAGAGATGTTATTATTGTGGTTCTTGTTGTCATCTTTATTACTTCCTGGGTAACACTGGACACGCCACCTTTCCTCCCTGGGCCTCAGTTTCCCCAACTCTAAAATAAGAATTCCTTTGCATCTATAAAACTAAAACAAAACACCAAACAGGAGGCTTCACTTGAAATAGAATTATCAGGGATTTTGGAAACAGAGATGTTAGCACTGACAATTGTGAGGGGTGTGTGTGTGTGTGTGTGTGTGTGTGTGTGTGTGTGTAGCACTCCTGGAGGAGGAAACAGCATAAGCAAAGATATCGTGGCCAAAAAGTAAGAGGCAAATTTATGGAATAGGAGCTATAGATGCCTTCAGTGGTCTGCAAGGAGAGGACGTGGATTCAGATCCTTTAGTAATTTACATTTTGGATTATTGCAGATTTTATCTTTATACCCCCTTCTTTATCTATTCCTCATCAAGAGGGGGTCAGGTGGAATAGTGGAGGAGGCATTGCGTCAGGCTTAAAGCCTGGTTGCCTAAGGCTGGCTCTCATGGAAAAGCCCTCTCTGGTGTCTGCTAGGACACTCATCCTTCCTCCTCCTGCCTGGACAACCTGCTCCCCGGCCTTGAGCTTCCAATCCCCACGTTTGGGCAGCCACCTTGAAACTTCATAAAAGGTGAGCCCAGCCTCCTGCATTCATTTCATGCTTAGTTAAAGAGGAAGCTGTGAGGAGCAATCCCCATTCAAGGGCATAATGAGATGTCCACTAATGATCCAGATACCAAAATAAGGATGAAGCGTGGCCAGTCAACCCTCAGAAGATGGCAATTTGCATGAGAGTAATAACGCCTGATTGGCCTCTTTGGGTGCACATGTGTCTGCGTTTTTATTCAAACCATTCATTTGGTGTTTAGCATATCCCTTCATTCCCAAGTCCTTGAAGGATAGGCACCATTGAACAGCAATAAAATAGTAATTGTTAGTAGTATTTATATAAACAACATTAGGTTTCTGTTGCTCTGTCAGTTACTGCATCATAGGAAAGCAGCTGTCTAGATTCTTCATCAAAATCAGAACATTGGCACTAGATCTTTGTTAGTATCTATTAAATACTAAAGTACCATATCCTGCGACCAGCATGCTGTCAGGAATATTCCTAACAGAAATGAATATATATATACACCAAAAATGTGGAATGGAATTGATATTGTTTGGTTATGTGTTGCCTCCAAATCTCATGTTGAAACGTGATGCCCATGTTGGAGGTGGGGCCTGTGGGAGGTGTTGGATCATGGGAGCGGATCGCCCCCCCTCACGATCATAAATGGCTTAGCATCTTTACCTTGGTGATGAATGAGTTCTCACTCAGTCAGTTCCTGAGAGATCTGGTTGTTTACGGGAGTCTGGGACCTCCCCCTTCTCTCTCTTGTTTCTGTTCTTGCTCTGTGATGTCCTTGCTCCTGCTTCATCCTCTGCTGTGAGTAAAAGCTCCCTGACGACTCCCCAGAAGCCCAGCAGATACTGGCACTGTGCTTTCTGTACAGCTTGTGGATCCGTGAGCCAATTAATCCTCTTCTATTTCTAAACTACCCAGCCTCAGCATTTCACGGCAGCGCAAGAGCAGACTAACAGAGGAGTGTCCACAGTTGTACTACTCATGATAGTAACTGTGAAGAAGCTCAAATGCCCATCAGCTGTGAAATGGATACACTGTGATGTAGACAGAGGAATACATTGTGGTGTTGGCATAAGATGGAATACCACACAGCGATAAACAAGGAATGAACTACCACTACATGTAGCAACATAGGCAAATCTTGCGAATATAATGTCGACTGAAAGAAACCAGATCCAAAAGAGAACACATTGCACAATTAGCCAGTGAACTCATAAGCAGTCAGAACTGGCCCTCAGCAATAGAGTCAAAATAGAGGTAACCCTCGAAGAGACCAAACCAAAAAATTCAGAATGTGCTGGCAATGTTTTGCATATTGATCTGGTTGCTATTTATCCGGGTCTCGTTTAAGGAATTTCATCAAGCTGTCTTCTTACAACTGGGGAGATTTTTTTATGTGTGAGTTACAATCAGTAAAAGTTTATGAAAAACATGAAAATGTATTCTTAGGTCCATTTGACTCTAAGTAGGATCTACGTGACATTCTCCACTTTGGGTGCCGGACCCCAAACACGTGGTTTGTGTTTGAGCCACAGAAAAACTGAATTTTTACCCAGTGTTCTCATCACTGGGCCAGGTTGATCTTATGCCCAGTGGAAAACCCAGACTGTGCAGGCAGGGGTGAAGGATAAACTTTGGGGTGGCCCTTGCCCCTTGTTCCACAGCCTCAGACAGTTGTGGGTGCCTTAGTGAGGAAAAAGCAAGGACTCTGGAGAATTTTATATTTCCTTCCATATTCCTCAGCAAAGCACCTGGCAGCCACTGGGTTTATAGTGAGTGCTTGTTGAATGACTAAATGAGGGTATGGAGGAATGAATGAATCAACTCATGAGTGAATTGATTTTATTGTGAAAATTAAATATGGTATTTAGAATTCTCTTAACATTACCTAAGACAAAATAGAGCTAGTAGTTAATGGGGCTTATATCAGACAGACCCGAGTTTGAATCCCAGACTTATCAACCTCTCCCGGTGTGTTTGTGGGTGTGTGTATTTCTGTCTCTGAGCCTCAGTTTCCCCATCTGCAAAATGTAGAGAGCAATAGTCCCCACATGACAGAGTAGTTCTGAAGATTAAACGAGACAATGCATGTAAACACTTAGCACATTATAAGGTTGAAAAAAGGGTAGCCATATTTGTCATTATGAAAGAGTTGCTCTCATAATGTGAATAAAATTATAGCTATTGTTCGCAGGAAAGGGAAACTGGTGTGTTTCCTTCTCCATCTTGCTACCTCTCCCTCCCTCTCTTTCTCTGTGTCACAAGCCCCACGTATGCTTAGCCAATCTTGGCAGGGTTGCTACTGAGTGGATAAAAGGGCATCTTTCCCCCACCCCAAGAAAATGGCCCAGCGCCACCACACGCAGGCACCGTGCCTGTGAAGGGGGCCAGGTGGGTGTCAGGGCACTGAGGCCCTCTGTGTTGGCCCTGCCGGGTGGGGAGCTGACAATGGCCACTCTGAAGACCATCAGATCTGCCTCCTCCTGTGCTTCCCCAAGCCCCACACCCAGCACCTGCCCACTGGGCAGGCCTGCAAGTGAAGGGAGGCTCTGTGCACCGCCTCGGCCTCAGGCCCACACACATCTGAGGCATTGTTCTTTTTGGCTGTGAGAGCTCATTAGGCTCTGGGTAGAGGCTGGCTGGACTCCAGGAGGCAGACATCAAGGCCCACGACTCAAAGAATGGAGGAGCCTGGGGCTTGGCATTAGATGATGCCAGCCTACTCCCCCTCATGCACGGGGGCTCCACTGCCCAGTGGCTTGACTCTGGAGGCAGAGGGTACAGATGATGTGTTGAGCATCTCTGTGGGCCCCCTGCACAAAGCGGTGCTCAATACAGGATTACAGAGTGACTGGGAGCTGGGCTGCCATGGGGTGAGATGGCGCAGGACACGATAGATTGCAGTGGGTAGAGCGAATAGAATAGAATAGAATAGAATAGAATAGAATAGAATAGAATAGAATACTCCGGATATTTTCTTCTTTTGTTTGATACCCAAGTTCTTCCTGAAATTGACCAAGAAGTCAGCAGGTGTAGACCCGGCATGAACATAGTCACCTGAGAGAGCAGGGTGATAAGCAGAAACTATTTCTCCCTCCAAGTCCTGCAATGCTCAGCCATGGCCCCAAAATTGGACCTTAAGGTCACCTATCCGTAAAACATGAGATCCGGAAGGGCTATTAGCGAACTTTCTGTCCAGTGCTTTTCAGATTGTGTTCGAATCCCAGCACTACCATCTACAACCTCTGTTGCTTTGAGCAAGTGACTGAACTGATCTAAGCCTCAGTTTCCTCATTTGTAATATGTGGGTAATAACATTATCTTACCTCCCAGGGATGTTGAGAGGAGCAAATGAAATGATCCCTAAGTTTAAGACCATGGATATAGGACCTCGAACATAGAACCATGGCTATAAGACCATGGGTATAAGACCTTTGGATATAAGCACTTATTACCATTGGTTTTCATCATCACCATCATGATCATTAAAGATGATCAGAGTAAGGGGAAAACTTAGAGAGTTGCTCTCAGATTCCTGTCCCCACTCCTGATTAAATCCACAGGCTCCTATTTTTACTTATTATTTGGGTTCAGTGGTCCCCTGGACTACCTCAGCTTCAGTAATTCACTGGAAGGACTCAGAACTCATAAAAGCCATCATACCCAGGACCATAAGGTTTATTACAGGGAAAGGACACAGACCACAATCAACAAAGAGAAGAAGTGCACGAGGCAGAGTCCAAGAAACCAGGCACAGCTTCCAGCTTTCCTCCCTGTGTGGGGTCCTGTGGGCAGCCATGATGTTGTGGGAACACCCACAGAGCACTACAAACTAGGAAAACTCACTCGACCCGCAGCATCCAGGGTTTTATCTGGGGTTGGTCTCACAGGCATGACTGGCCACTCATGTGGCTACCCTTAGTCTCCAGCCTCTCCAGAGGTCAAGCTGATGCCAAGGCCAAGGCTCTGACCGTCAACCACAATGTTAGCATGGAGTACCTTGCTAACATTGGCATTGCCCAAGGCCCCCGGGTACACAAAGACTCTAATCAAGAAGGATATTCCAAGGACTTAGAGGTTACCTCTCCGGAGCCAAGCTCAAGGACCAAACCTTTCTTCAGCCTGTGCAGGGTGTAGACAACCCAGACCTGCTAAGTTAATCCTTTACTGCACAGTAGAATACAGATGGTCCCTGATTTACGATGGTTTGACTTATATTTTTTTTTTAATTTACGATGGTGCAAAAGAGATACATATTCAGTACCTCTAACTTTGAATTTTGAGTCAAAATTGTTTATAGTAACTCGATTATAAAATAGGCTTTATTCTAGATGATTGTGCCTAGCTGTGGGCCTAGGTAAGTGTTCTGAGCATGTTTAAGGTAGGCTAGGCTAAGCTATGATGTTCAGTAGGTTAGGTGTATTAAATGCATTTTCAACTTAAGATATTTACCATTTACAGTGGGTTAATCAGGGTGTAATCCCATCATAAGTCAAAGAGCACCTATACTGCCATTCCTCTTAAAGTTGTATTTGAAGGAAGGATTCCATTATACGGAGGGTAAGTTGAGGTCCAGAAATGACAATGGACTTGCCAAAGGCCACAGATTGAGTTAATGAGGCTTTCTGACTGTCCTAACCCAGAGCTTTTTCCGTCATACTACAGGCCTCAGTTTGCCCATCTGTAAAATGAGGGTGCTAGGCCAGCACCCCCACCTCCTAGGTGCCTTTTGGTGCTGCCTTTACAGCAGCTATTCTCCCATCTTTTTCGGCAGTCTAGTCGTCATTTGGAGCATCTGGCTGTCAGCTACTTACCAGTGTCCTCCTTCATCCCCAGAACTAATAGGTCACTGGGTATCTTTTAGTCTGAGCAGATGACCTGCTGATTTGTTTGTAGTAGGCAGTGCTCACCCTGGACACAGCCAGGTCAGGATTCGGAGGCTGGCTGGAGTAGAGACATGGAGCAAATATAGCCCCTTCCCTCGCCTCACTGGGGCATAGGTGTGTGGGTCAGCCAGCCCTGCTTCAAATTCTGGCCTTGCCACTTACCAGCTGTGGTGAGTGGACCTCTCTCAGAGCCCCAGTTTTCTCACCATTAAAATGAAGTTGACAGTAACAAAGCCACTGTTGTCCCTGTTATGTCTAAAGAGAGTACAGTTCCCGTCTCTTAAATGAGACCAATTAAGCCTTGCATTTGTAAAACTGCTTTCAACGTCTAAAACCCAACCCTTGCCTTACTCTAGTGTTTCTTTAAGGTTAACCACTGAAAGATGATTGTTGAAAGTTTACAAAGCAGAAAACTTGAGGTTTTGAGAGATGGAATTTGCTCAAGGTCACATGGCAACTTGAGTGCTAGAACCCAGGTCTCCTAATTTCCCAGATCTTCTCTTTTTTCCTTGCTTGTTTGTTTCTGAGAAAGAGTTTCTGTCTTACATCTCAGCTCACTGCAGCCTCCACCTCCGGGTTTAAGCAATTCTCCTACCTCAGCCTCCGGAGTAGCTGGGATTACAGGCACTCAAAACCACGCCCGGCTAATTTTTGTATTTTTAGTAGAGACGAGGTGTTTGCCATGTTGGCCAAGCTGGTCTCGAACTCCTGACCTCAGGCGATCCACCCACCTTGGCCTCCCAAAGTGCTGGCATTACAGGTGTGAACCACTGCACCTGGCCATTTTCCCAGATATTTTTTACCTCTGAGCACATCCTTATAAGTACCCGGGAAGGCCAAGCTGCTCTTTATTCTTGTCTGGAAATCTGAGCAAACAGGTGGAGAGAAATTGTTAAAACTCATGATGGCTTTTAAACTCACTTTGCAAACTGTCTGGATTCATCCCCAAGTATTATATTTCTCTACATAGGTAATTGAAGTAAAGTATACAGGTAATTGAATCCAGATAGATTTCCCACCCTGAGCTCCCTCTCTGTGCTGTCTGGCGTGTCTGTCTCCCTCCCTCGATGACTCACTGATTTTTTTGTGTGTACACACATAGATCACACTGCATTCCTCTCCGCCTCGCTGGCTACCTGCAAGAAATCACAAAGCTGCATCACCAGGCGCAAAAGGAGTGGGGGTGGGTGGGGTGCGAGGGGAGGTGGAGGTAGAGGAGGCAAGGAAGAGGAGTGTTTAAATGCTAATCAGTTGGCATTGAGGTCAGCCACAGTTAATCAGATTGCTAAAGGGCAAGATCATGCTCCTGTGCCAGCCTCTCTGGGCTCGTTCACGGGGAAGATGGATGCCGGGCCCAGCCAACGCTCTAATGAGATGTAACTGGACGTAAAAAAATGTTCAAGGCTTTCTGAACCCAAAATGAATTACAAAGGAGGCCCATTCGTGGGGGAGAAGCCAGCTCACAGAAGACGATTATCCGATAATTACTCTTGTAGCCGAAACACTGAGTCTCTTTTTTTTTTTCTTAAATATAGCCTCTCTGTTACCCAGGCTGGAGTACAGTGGTGTGATCACGTCTCACTGCAGCCTCTAACTCCTGGGCTCAAGCAATCCTCCCACCTTGGTCTCCCAAAGTACTAGGATCACAGGCGTGAACCACTGCACCCAGACTGAAAGTCTTTTCTTGCCTGTACAAGCTTTCCCATCTAACACCTGCTGCAAGTCCCCCAAAGCCCCCTAGGTTTCTGCAGCAGACTCAGGAGGTATCCAGGGTGAGTTCACGTGTGCAGCTTGGTGTGCTGTTTAGGGTGGCAAAAGTCCCCGCTCCATCTGTGTGACCGTGGCATATTCCAGGAAATGAAGAGAACAGCAAGAAATTAATCAGTTAGGCTTCTGTTTGACCTCCTGATGCTAAAGCAAACCATATGAGTTATGTGGATGAGCTGCCTTCATGTGCTCTGCTTGTAAGTCAAAGCACGTTTATCTGGGATTAAGTTTACTAAGGATTAACCTTTGTGATAACCAGTAGCATAAACCATCTACCTATCTACACTCCGTCACTTAAAGAGGCCAACCGTGTCATACACGCCAAGTCTTATTCTCAGCACTGCAGACACATTCATGATTCATTCAGCAGATATTGGCTGAGGGCCTACTATGTGTCAGGACGACGGCCACAGAACGGGCTCTGGAGAGACAGTGATGAACAGGATAGGCATGATCTCTGTCCTCCAGAACCTTCCTCCCCGTAGGGAAGACAGGAAGGAAGCCAGGTCATTATGAGTGTGATTAATGCCTTGGCTTATTTCTTCGGTGGTGTTGAGAATGAGAGAAGGAAGTAAATCCAAGTAAAGATAACAGCCAATGAAAATGCTGGGTGTCTTAGAAGAGAGGGAACGAGAGAGAGATCGATTGATTGAACTCAGGTGAACTGAAATAATTTAGTTGCCATGAGGCAGGCAGTGAGAAATGAGGATGGGGAAATTTGCTGGGACAGATCACCGGGAACCCTCCAGGGAAAGGTAAGGAGTTTGAGGCTTACAGGCAGGCCCACCAGCCAGGGAAGCGGGTGGTTTAGAACGATCTCTCTGGCTGCTGTGGAGGCCAGCAAGGAGTTCATGGAGTGAAGTCCAAGCAGGAAGCAGGGCTTTTCCTAACAATTGCTCTGGGAATAATAGGGTATCTAAAAATATTTAAAATTTGATTTTAGATTCAGGGTGCCCATGTGCAGTGCCTTACATGAACACATTGTATAACGATGAGGCCTGGGCTTCTAGTGTACCCGTGACCAAACTAGTGAACCTGGTGCCTGATAGGTAAGTTTTCAGGCCTCAGCCCTCTTCCACCCTCCCTGCCTTTGGAGTCTCCAGTGTCTACTATCTCCATCTTTATGGCCATGAGTGACCATTGTTTTGCTTCCACTTCTAAGTGAGAACATGCGGTATTCGGTTTTCCGTTTCTGAGTTAGTTCACTTAGGGTATGCCTCCAGTTCCATTCCTGTTGCTGCAAAGGACATGATTTCATTCCCAAAAATGTCTTTTTAACAGACAGCTTGCTCTCCTGGTTTCTCTTGTGGTGGGACCCAGGTTCTTTGGTGTAATGTGACAATGAAATGGGTTTCGTTCACTAAAAGGAATGAGTGTTTTAAAAAAGAGAGACAGAAAGAAAGAAGGGAGGGAGGGAGGGAGGAAGACAAAGAGAAAGAAAGGAAAAGAAGGAAATATGGAAGGAAGGAAGGAAGAAAGGGAGGGAGAGAGAGAAAGAAGGAAAGAAAGAAAGAGAGACAGAGAGAGGAAGGAAGGAAGGTAGGAAAGAAGGAAGGAAGGGAGGGAGGGAGGAAGAAAGAAAGAGAAAGGAAAGGAAGGAAGGAAGAAAGAGAAAGAAAGAAAGTGGAAGGGAAGGAGGGAGGGAGAGAGAAAGAAAGAAGGAAAGAAAGAGAGAGAGACAGAGAGAGGAAGGAAGGGAGGGAGGGAAGAAGGAAGGAAGGAGGGAGGGAGGGAAGGAAGGAAGGAAGGAAGGAAGGAAGAAAGGAAGGAAGAAAGGAAGGAAGGAGAAAGGGAGGGAAGGAAGGAAGGAAAAAAATGAAAAGTGGAGCTCATCCAACCTCCCACCCAACCGTGTTGAATGACTCCCCAGTGCCTCGACTCCCCATGGACAGTTACGTATTTCCCCTGGGCATTTCCCATGCTCTGTCTGTGACTGCACAACACCACTGCAAGTAATCACCTTAGGCGACTTTTTTCAGCGTTGAGCAGAACCTAAGGGATGGCCATTAGATGGTCTCCTGATTTAGACAGGCCCAGTATTGAGATTTTCTTAGTCTCTCCTCCTACAGAGGGTGAACTGCCTGTCGGAGAATGTGATGGGGCTTTGCTTCCAGCCTCACTTTCCCATCCAGCCACTGAGTCTGAGAGGAAGAGGAAGGCTGGGGGTCTTGGGGTTTTCCTGTGCCATGACATGGGAGGTGTTGAATCACAGAGAGTCAATTGATGATCCCAGCCTCCTTCTCTTCTTCCTTGCCTCTCATCTCTCTCACTGCGAATAAATGCATCTCCAGGTTGAGGAAGAACACGGAATAGAGATCTGCCCATGTTCATCCTAAGGACAAAATTGGCAAAGAGACCAGGCGCAGTGGCTCACGCCTGTAATCCCAGCACTGTGGGAAGCCAAGGCGGGTGGATCACTTGAGGTCAGGAGTTTGAGACCGGCCTGACCAACAGGGTGAAACCTGTTTCTACTAAAAATACAAAATTAGCTGGGTGTGGTGGGCGTCTGTAATCTCAGCTACTTGAGGAGCTGAGGCACGAGAATCACTTCAACGTGGGAGGTGGAGGTTGTAGTGAGCTGGGATCGTACAATTGCACTCCAGCCTGGACAATAAGAGCAAAATTTTGTCTCAAAAAAAAAAAAAGAAAGAAAGAAGGAAAGAAAAGAAAAGAAAATTGGGTGAAAAGAAAGGAAGTTAGAACAACTGATCTTTGAGAATGTTGAGGACCAGGCTGTGGCAGTTTCCATCAGGCTGGGGCCCCGGCACTTGGTCTTGTGTAAGTAGTGTCTACGCCCTGCTCCCTGCCACCCATGCACAGCTGCGTTCAGAACTGTAAAATTTCTGGAAATGTCATCAGCTCCTCAGCATTTGCTAAAGGCCCCCGAGCACCCGTCCTCCACCTTCTCCTTCAACGTTCACTGGATGTGTGGCTTGCGTTAGGCATTGCGATGAATGGTGTGTCTCCTATCCTAACCTCCTTCCTTCCTCCCTCCTCATCCCACCCTTCCTCCTCTTCTCTCCCTTTTGCCTTTCTTCTCTGATGAATTCAACAAATATTCATTGCATTTCCTACACTGTGGAAGACGCTATTGTAGGTGCTAGGGAATGTAACAGGAATCAAAGTGAATAAAGTATATACACGTTTTCTTTCCACTCAGTCCTCCCTTAACTTAGCTTTCATAGAAGATACACGGCAGGGCACATTTTTGCATGCCGGACAACAGCAGAGGGGGCTTGTGAGGTTCCCAGACAGCTCCTAGATATCCCAACCATTCTGCATCCAGGACACACGTGGTCATGAGAGGTGACACTGCGTGACTGTGGACCATCTCACGGCCACTGACACTGAGCGAGGAAACAAGTCAGTAGGATTAATTCAGATTGCAATAAGGTCTCTGAAGGGAATGAGATAGAAAATCGAAGGGTGATCTTGGAGTTGAGCTGAGACTGGAAGGATCAGATGGAACAGCCTAGCAAAGATGTCCAGGAAGCCAGTTCCAGGCAGTGGGAGCAGCGTGTAAACACCCAAAGGCGCAGCATGAATTTAGAAGGTTTAAGGAGCAAGAAAATAATGAGTGTGGCCATACTACCACGAGAAAGGAAAAAGCGGTCAGAGAAGATGTTGGAGAGGGATGTCCAAGGCCAGACACAAAAGGCTCTCAACTCATTGCCAGGAATTCCGATCTTATTCTCAATACGATGGAAGTCACCGGTGGGTTCTAAGCAAAGAGGTCCTATTATCTGATTTATATCTTAAAAGAATTACTCCCCAGCACTTTGGGAGGCCAAGGTGGGCAAATCAGGAGGTCAGAAGTTTGAGACCAGCCTGCTCAACATGGTGAAACCTCATCTTTACTAAAAATACAAAAATTAGCAGGGTGTGGTGGCAGGTGCCTATAGTCCCAGCTACTCAGGAGACTGAGGCAGGAGAATTGCTTGAACCCAAAAGGCGGAGTCTGCAGTGAGCTGAGATCATGCCATTGCACTCCAGCCTGGATGACAAAGAGACATGGTCTCAAAAAAGAAGAAAGAAAGACAAAGAAATAAGGAAGGAAGGAAGGAAGGAAGGAAGGAAGGAAGGAAGGAA